>NW_028277176.1:12480000-12780000 GCF_051122295.1 Plectrocnemia conspersa
TAGATTAAGATGTATTTCTTAAATGTTCTAATTTATCACTGTTCTTTGCATACACGTGAACTATATGTGTATTTATTTGTGCCTAGTGCTCTGTTTGTGAAATACGATATTGTAATAAATTCATTTGCAAATTATTAAGGGTGCTTTCTCTTTTTTATTTTTTTCCAATGTTTTTTTTTATATGTAGGTATGTATGGATTAATTCAGTTTATTTAAGTCTAAACTAAGGGCCATTTTTCTAATGTTAAATATGTAGCGGCACTTAATATATTTTTTTAGATAGTAGATACAGGTAGTGTAAAAAGAAAAAAGATTCTTAAATTTTTTTTTGTTAATTATATATCATCAATAAGAAAGCTTTTTTAACAATAAACGTACTTCTAAAACGACAAACATATCGTTGTGCAAGTTAACATAAGAAGGGATAGGGATAGCTTTCAATTTAAATTCTAATTAAAAATGAATGGAAAATACTCTTATTCCTAATGCCAAATTATCAATTTTTAACGATTAATATTAAAGTAAGTCTCATTTTTTTAGCCCAAATTAATCACCATTGTTTTTTAAATATATGGAATTGAGACTGAAAATTAGAATTTCAATGTATGAAAATTATTAGCATGTAGCAGCTATAGACCATATACGCGTTAAAAGCGTCATAAACAAAATTAAATCAGTCATTACAATGCCGACAAGTGAATTTTATACGTAAAGATGAAGGATCCGTGGGATTAGCTAAAAGCATACCCAACGGTCATACAGAGTCTTTACATATTCAAATGCTATTGTATTATGTTGACAAAAACATCAAGTGGAATGATAAGACAATGAGAAATGTTTTATATATAGGGTTTGTAAATATCTAGCTATACCAACTATGTATTGATAATATTAATAATCAGTTATTAATATTGCCTTACCACCACAGTCATGTAACATCAATATTTTAATAATAAAGCAGTAATAATATTTTATCCACTACTGGTTAATTTTCGTACGTTTGCGTTCGACATATATGCGTTTGAACCAAGCATATATTCGACCATTCCCGCGTTACTGTGTGAATTTACGTATTATGTGAACGACTACTTGACAATTTATTAACTATTAGTTAATGTAGTTCTTTTTATGGACAAACTGTGTAATATTTTTAAATATTTAAAAAAAATGTAGATTTGTATAGTAATAACACAAAACATTTTATGTTATTTAAAATTAGACCATTGACTTTTTAATATAAATTAATATTTTCTATTTTAGCAAATGTTTTCTTCTGTGCAGCATAATATTTTCTTAGAAAAAATACCTTAAATATTTTTGCTGCGTGGCTAAATACACCATAAATCATAAAATTAGATGTTTAATTAAAAACGATAAAAAATAATAAATTTTTAATCCCTTATATATTAATCCTTTCAACGCCAAGCGCATGATATGATGCGCAACTAAATCTACTGTCTAACGCCAAGCGCATGATATGATGCGCTCGTTAAAACCTTCGTTTTTTAAAGAAACGGAAAGGTAAAGGTTGGCAATATATGTTTTAAAAATCAGTTTGAGTTCCTAGTAAACGATTTCAGTGATTTTATTTATAGAATTTGCCATGAAACAGTGGTATATATAATTATAAAGTCACGCCTTAATTTTAGTCGTTTGTATTTCGCGCGCGGTTTCGATCGTGCTTCTTTAGACCACTTTTAGGGTTAGCACAAACGCATCGCGGAAATTCGTTTTTTTATACTTTAATTTATGAATCGAAATTAAATTATGTCATCAATATTTCAATGATAATTGTGATTTGTAAATACTTGTGAATATATTTATACGTTATTTCGACTGTTTTAAAGAGTATTTTTTTAAAGTTTAAAATAATACTTTGACTATATCTAATTTTACTGTAAATAGTTATGATTTTAAATATTTATGTTAGTGTTTTACAATTTTAATTAATAAAATAAATATTGTAGCTTCTTCTCGAACGTGCAAATAAAGGGATTCCCGTACTACAATTAGTTTATTATTTGGTGGTTTTTAATGGCAACACTTCTAAATTCTAATCGTCAATAGCGAGCTGTCACAATGACAGCGCGCCGCAAATAGTTACGGTAAATTATATGAAATAATCGGTAAACAATCTCTTAATCACAGTGATTTTTTCTTACAGAGTTAGTTGAAGATACAAAATAATGTAGCACCTATAAAACTCAAAATTATTAGTATTTTTTTGAGTGAAAAATAAACTATTTGTAAAATAGAAAGTTTAAAGCCATTTGATTTTTTACCATTTATACATAGATTCTGTGTATATAGGCTTACCATACCAACTCAACCAGAAAAGCAAAAAAAATGTCATCTCGAAAATGTTGTGAAACCGAGACGTATGGTAAGTATATGTATATTAAAATATAACATAAATCTAATATGTTCAAAAGCACCCGATAACTGAGCATCATCAAAATTGCAATCATTTTGAAAGGAAGTAAAAAACTACACGTATCACCTGTATGGATATCGTTATATAAAAATATACAGTTTTGCCCATAACAAAACTATCATTACAATTTAGGTCCAAATATTAGAGGAGAATCATCGGTTGAGGGAAGTTTATGAAGTGTCATTCCTGGCTTAGGGATTGGAACAGGTACTTGGTTCTGTGAAAGCCATTGTTTTTTCGTGTCATATTATCGTACACTATCCACTTCTCATCCACTGTTATGACTTAAGACAAAAACGGATCGTGTTTTTGCCTCGACGATAGCGAAATACACTTGTCACCAAACAGTGCGTGCGGGATCCAAATACCTACCCTGTTTGTTTTGCCAATCTGTTTAAAATGTTCCTGTATTGTGGATAAGTCTCTATGATAATTCTTTAATAATTTGGCGAGGGTCTGATTCAAACAGAGATTTTAACAGGTCATCGTAAAATTTTAAGGGGCGTCTTTTAAATCCCTGTTGCCCGATTTGAATCTTCGAATCCAAATCTGACATCTGTTTACTGTTAAAATGAGTTCAGTGGCCATGGTGGCATTCAAGCCCCAGTCAAAATAAAGCAGCATACAATGCCTAACGTGTTATTCACGTGCTGCGGGCTGCGACATTTTACTCTTAATAAAATAAAATTTATAACATAATAAAGTCAAGGAACAGTACTATAGTAAAAACATACGAAGATGTTTGCTCCACTGTGTCTCGGCACAAACTGGCCTCAAATGCACAGCATATAAAAATAGTGGTTTTCTTTCAGGAACAACTAATATTTACTTCATTTCCCATATTAACTACAAGAATTTTGTTTTATAAAGAATATACTAGGTTTGCTTTAATTGAATAACTTGAATTTTACCATTCTTTAAGAAAAATGACCACAAAGAACAAAAGTTTATAAAACTCCCTAACTAGATGTGATATTTGACACACGGAAAGAAATGACTAAGATATATTTTTTTACATTGTATTGCGCTTTATTAATTTAAATTATGTATGCAATTGTATACCATTTTTTTATGACTTTTACCCACTTGTATATTATTTGCTTATGGCGCTTTATAACTATAGGCACCAGAGGCGGTCGGTGAAATAATTTACCTCTCGATCGCTCACGTGTTAAGTAACTAGAGTGAATGAAAGGTAAAGGCATGCAGTGCATGCCTCTACCTCTCATTCACTTAAGTTACTATCACGCGAGCAATAGAGAAGGAAAGTATTTCACCGACCGCCTCTGATAGGCACATATGACATATCCTCACGTCCAATTTCTTAGGACTATTATATATATAAGAATATAACGTTTATTTATATTGTACAAAGCTGACTGTTTTTTTTTATTATTTTTCAGAAGCAATGATAATTCAAACACTCACTTTTTTGTCTCGGAGGCTGTAGATGGAACTCAAAATTTGAAGATTTCATTACGAAGATTGTTTATATAGTTTAATCAATGTATACTTCTAATCATTACATGCTTTATATGTTTCATTTTCATAGCTAAAACGTATCTAGTTAATTTACAATTCGATTATTTATTTATATTCAGACAAATCAAATAACTTACATGAAAAATTTAATTATTTTTAAAAACAACTGTCACATTGCTACTGGCCATCGAGTTTTATATTTAAATGCTGATTTTTCATTGGTCGCCAGTCAGAGCCTCCGATAAAAAACAAAAGAATTTAATACCTCGAGGCTCGCAAATCAATCGAGCAAATTTAATTTTTGTTTTTATTACTTATAATTAAATATATTTCCTTTGTTTACGAATATTATTGTAAACCGTTCATACAGAGAGATACAATTTACAGAGTAACTAATTGATCGTAGAGCGTTAGAGTTTTGAAGCGAGTACGTTCGGAAGCGACGTCCTATGTATAATTAAATATCCAATAATATTAAGCAAAAATGCTAACTAACACTGCTAATGTTTATCTTTTATGTGCTGACGTTTTTCAAAAATCTACGCTTGCATCTTTAAGAACTAAAAAGCAATTCCACCTTTCGATAGCTGTTGCCCTTCTGCATATGTAAAGTATAAGGTAGCAGTATTTTTTGTTGAGCATTTAACAATATTCCTTAAGCTTCCGACGTTGTAATGCTTTGGCACGAATATTTTAAAATCATTTCACGCAATTAACATATTTTTTTATCAAGTTTTTTCGAACAGGGAATCTTAGTGAATTGAAATATCTTTATGTATTAGTTTAAATAATTTTTTACTAGAATATTTGGCACGTTTATTTTTCTTTTAAGAAAATATGCTCCTGAGCTATTAACATAGTCGGAAATATTTCTGATGAACTGTTACAATACTAATATATTATATAAACCATGAGTATGATGTATAATATAAATTTAAGAAATGTGATGATTGTAACAGACGCACATAAGATTTTATATAATCGATCTATATTCAAACGTCATTTGGATTTTCTACTTTAAAATACTTCATTCGATTCTTGCTGAAAGTTACAAAAAATATATTTGAAAATAACGTAGGGGTCGGAAGCAATAAAAGAAATAAACTTTGATTATAATACATTTATTTTATTTTTGTTGCTTTCGAGGGAATGTATGGAAAAGTTTTTAAATTTTCTCACACAATATAAAAAAAAACATAAAACGACCCTAAACTTTTAACAGTTTCGCTATGGATACTATTGCAAACCTTGTAAGGAGAAAAAAATATTGTGACTACCAATCGCGCCTAATAACATACGAAAACTTTTCGACACGACATGTATGTTTGACCCTCGTCCGAATGGGACGTTATTTTTTTCTCTGGGTCGTCCTCGTGAAGGATTCGTTCTTTCGCACGAGTTTTTCGCACATGTCGCACGTAGAGAGAGAGAGAATTAAATTTTACTCGTGTTTCCTTTCTCGGGTCGGTGTTGGGTAAAAATCGCTGAGGGCCACTTTCGAATGCGATGGCTATTTAAATTTGCTCTTTGTTCTATTTCTTTCGTCTGTGGGTAGTGCTTTGCGACCAAAAGTACCTGTGAGGCTTTCGTGGACCGCGGTTTATTTGATGGAAAAGTAAGTTACATATATTTAATGAAATTGCTCTCGATGACCGCAGCAAAAGTTTGAAACTCAAAAACAAGCTAATATAGTATGGTACTGGTTTTTCTAAGCTTCACATTTTTATTATTTGTTTTTAATTAGTTATTATAGTTATGAGTCAACAAACCATTTCCTGATATGAAAAAAAGTCCAAGGATGATCATTTGTAATAAACTAGACAATACAATGTAAAGAATGGGACCACACAAAAGCCCTCTACATGTAGAAAAAAAGGGTTTCACAGAAATAACACGCAAATATTCTCCGATGCATTGAAAGAATATTTCTTTGTTGCGAAACAGTCAAGGTAAACAATATATTTCTGCAGAAATTGAATCCATACAGAGATTTCAATTCAGGAATTATCAGATAAAACAGGATATTCATAGTATAGCATTCAAAGAAGTTTAAAAAATATTGGAAAGGCGTGGAAATAAGGTGTGTGTGTTCCACGCGCACTAAGCGACGAGAATAAGGTGACGCGCCCGCCTCATACTGCGAGAATCGCGCGAGAAAAAATAATGCTCTAGAATAGAAAACTGTCGCTGACCTTCCATATAGAAAAAAAATGTAATAGTGCTAGTTAAGTTAAAACATTTATTTCTGAATATGTTCACTTGCAGCCAGTCAGATATTACAAATGTGGAACTAAAAGCTTGCCTGATCGATGGAAGAAAATTGTATTATATCTGTCGATGGATATTATTTTGTAAAATAAATTTGTTATTAAAAAAATACTTTTCGTTAAAAAACACGTCCTTTCTTCAGAGTGCCCCTGATATATTTAAACAGAAATGGATAATAACTTGGGTTAGGTACCTGTAATTCAAATTATACAAATATAAAATTAAAACATTACCAGATTTTAAATATTTAGACTGTTTAGAAAATATCGTTTACAACCATAAAAGTGCATGATCACAATAAAAAATTGGGAAAAATACAGGAAAATTCCTAAAACTTTATTAACATATTTTGTATAGTGCTAGCATAATATTTAAGTTATATCACAACTTAATTAGCAAATGTGTTGAAAATAATTTTAATAATAAACTTGTAATAACGTTGTTTTGAATAGGTACTACAAACATACATAAATAAGTAATCAAAACACTCCACGAACACAAAAGTCAAAAGTTAATCCATTATTTACTTCATCCTCGGTGGCTTTATTTACAATATATACCCGCTTATTTACCATATAGTATATGCACATATATTTTTTTTGTGTGTGAAAGAGCAATTTTAAGTATGAAATGACTTCCAAGTTCCCGTTCCCCAGAGGGCCGTCCGACTGGGAGCTTTCAATGCAGACTATAAAGAAACGTCTCTCGGCATATTTTCCCCTTGTGCCTTCGAGAGTAGTCCCTTTGTTGCATTAATGTACGTGCTGCTTATAAAGGCGTTTTATTTATTTAACATTACTGCGGGGAAACATCGCATATTTCGTATGGTTCAATTTGTTTTCAGCGTCTTTTCTATACTGTGTACATATATTATATGACGACCGGGGCACTAATGCACCCCGAGCTTTTTACGGTACTTCTAGCTACATGCATTTCACCTCTGAATATGTTTATTTTAAATGTTTTATCCTCCATTATAATGCAGTATAAAAATGAAAAGTGGGTTCTTAAAAGTCCCATAAACACGCGCTCTGGGATCTATTGTTGAATTTTATTTGCACTCAAAAGCGTATTATGATAATATATAAGCTCTTCAGTGAATATTATCTAAGGACGTTATTATGATCATTCAACTCGATTCAAACGCATACGAAGAAACAGTATAAAACTTGTTTCGTGTTAGTGTTTTCAATCGAATCACTTGGAAGACCAAGTGAACAGTTTGTTATATTGGTGTAAATAATTATTAATATTTCGTTGACTTCCATGTTGCTACAGATGCATATGATTAGTGAAATAATAACAAAGTGACTTAAAAAACATTTTTTTTATTACATTTGTACTTTGGCCACTTCCATTCTTAGTTTACTAATAAATCTGCAATAATGTTTTAATATATCGAGATTTAATATTTGTTATTATTTTAAAAGAATTGAGGAATCGTACTTCCAGGGTGAGATAAAAAACTGAAACGTCACTAGAAAATTATCCAAATTCAACCAAAGCTCAGCTCTTATATTTTTTTCTCTCTCAAAAAAAACTTTTATTATTTCTATAGGTACATATTACCATGAAAATGTTGATTGTGATTCGTTGAGATATGATTAATAGTAATGATAAAAATTATAATTTTTGCGCGTGAAACTGATTTTTTTAACCACGTTAATATATTTTATGATAACAAGCATTTACGTTTATAAAATGATGCCGAACAGGATTGTCGGGGAATTTCACTTTGAAAAATTAACATTTTCGCTCTGAAAATTCGCATTTATTACGATTTCTGCGGAGAAAAACACTTTTTTGTTCGCGGCTTGGAATATATTTTTTGTGCCTGTTATCCAGCTCGTCGTCGCACAGAATGAAAAATTGAATTGAAAAATCCATAATTGATTTGTGATGTGCTGAAAATTCATTCGCGGCATCTCTCAAATTAAATTGGGAAAGTTGTTTTCTCGGCAAAATTGGAAAAATGCAATTAATTCAATATGCGACGTGAAAAATACATGTGAAACTTTGCACACATGCTGCTGTTTTAACGGTTCGTTTTAAGCAACGAAAAGAATAAAACTTTGGACTTTATAACACTCAACTTTTAACTGAATCTGCGTTGAACTTAATTATTGACTTAAAGTACATAAATTGAATTTCAACGAAAAATAAAATAAACAGATAAAACTTAGGTTTTTTATGTTTATTTAAGATACCATCAATTAAAATATTTTGTGGTGTTAAGTTATTCTTTCCTTAAGCAATTATTGCACTTGAAAATAAGAACCCATCTAATCACATTTTATCTAGAATTTTCACTGTATTTATTAGTTTAAAATTATAGTAAACATAAATATAATTTTCATATTAAAGTTGAAAATTTTATTACTTTTTCGACTTTTGATAATATTTTTTCCTAAAAAAATCCTTTATATAAAATTCATATGTTGTTCGAAAATTATGGTTTTATAAAAAAAAAATATTGTTGTCAGTCTTATTTATGACAAAACGTTACAAAATCTTAATCGTTCAACCCCAATATTTTAAAAACATTATATCCTATAAATTTACTACATTTATTTTTAGCTGTACGAATACAAGACCCTATGTCCATTATGCAATAGTCACTTTCTAGAGGCTGAAACATATTTTGTTGGTCGAATAAATGAGTGCAACAATTGGCTGAATGGTCGCTGCATGGTTATGGTTCGCCAGAGAGTTTTCTATAGCTATGATACTTAAGGCTGGTCTCCAATGGACGAAGCGCAGACGGTCAGAGAGAGCGAGAGAGAAACGTGACATAGAGAAAGGAACATCGCCAGATTACGAGACCTCAGAGGACCATCCACTGGACATCATCCTTCCACCGGCTTCTCCACTAGCACTCGGAGATAAGTGATACTCGCCTACCATAGTGTGTTGCAATATATATTTAATATTATACAATAAACTATCAAAAGTAAATACTTAAACACTTTTTAAACTATTGGATAATGCAGTTCTATCTATGGACAAACTACGTAATATTTATGTCTTTCGAAAAAAGTTTACATAATAATAAAACTAAAGCATTTTAGTTTTATTATTATGTGAATTGTATTATTAAGTCATTGGTAAATTTAGGTATTTTATTTCTGTTTTTATTATTTACTCGATATTTACTATTTTTAGTTTCATGTTACAAAACTTGAAGGTTTCATTACGATGAGTATATTTTGTTCTGTTTATATAGTTTATACAATTTTTAATTTTAATCCTCAAATGTACCTAGTTAATTTATAATAAGTCAAATCAAACATGCATTTGAAATTACCGAAAATTATTTTAAATAACAACTGTCATCTTGTTTTATATTTAAATCGACAGCCAAAGTATTCAATCAAAAATCAAAAAAAATAATACTCAGGGCTGTAAATCAATCAAACAAATTTAATTTTTATTTTCCTTATTTATATTTAAATATATATATTTTGTTTACGTATGTTATTATAAACCAATCATACAGAGCGATGCAATTTACAAAGTAACAAATTGAACGTAGAGGGTTTAATTTTGAAGCGAGCCAGTCTGACACTGGAAGCTTAGAACAAGTATATATAAGATATTTCCACAGAAGATAAAAGTTAAATAATGTATAGGATTACATGGGATTTAAGCCGATGAGTGAAATATGTAAAATTAATAAATCTTCATAATTCAAAAGTGATTATTATCATTATTCATAACGTCCATTTGTCGCTTGATTAAAACTAAATATTTCATCAGTTAATTTTCACACAAACAGAATTTGGTAACAGTTCAACTTGGACATATCGTAACCCCTGACATATGGAATAGTGTGAAAAATTAAATTGATACAGAAATATATTTAAACCCGTATTTTGGACGAAGAAGGATGTCTTTATGTTTCGACCGTCAGACATCAATCAACGTTAGATGCGGCAAATGAAATCAGTGTCTAGCGAAATGAAAAAAATGGATGCTGCAGAGAAATTGGACAGGTTAATAGAAACAAGAGTAACTTTACTGTTCGGTTAACCCTATTCGCGCCATATTTTCGAAAGCATTTGATAATAATATTTTATAAACTCGTTAAGGCTAAGACGTTTATTGAGTCATAATAAAAACGAGTGTAACTATTTACAATACCATGTACAATAATATTTTGCTACCAATATGAAATTACTCTATATTTATTATAACATTACACGTTATTTTCAGATGTACCATTATTATTTCATAATAAAGTCATTTTTTAAAATTGATTAAAACTATATTATTAGCTGTTGGTATTTATGTTTTAATTACAGCTTTACATTTAATTATGCATTTAAAAATTTGAACAATTGACTTGAGTTACCTCTTAGATGTGCTTGGCTACTTCAGTCAAAACATTGTTTAAGTAGGTCTGAATGCCTAGGCTTACTGGATCGTCTGTGTCAATTTTTGTAAGCTCCACTGGTGGCGAGCTCGAGTACTAAGGTGAAAGTAAGACCAAATATATGTTCCATTAGTCGATGTTCCGACATAATCGTGAGAGGAGAGAAAAATTTTTTCGCATGACGTCTTCCCCATTTCATACGATCAATTGCAGCTGACTTAGTTGGTAATAAAAAACGAAATTAAGACAGATAATGAACTTCAACTGTACATTTATGTTTATTTTTAAGAGACTTTTATATAGAGTTAAACATATTAAGTATAGATTTTTTTTAAATATATAGATCATCATTTGAGTGATGAACTGTGATGAAGTACATTTGTTTCATCTGGTTACTAAAACTTCCAAAATCATTTAAAAGTAAAAATGACAATCCCTATCAATCTGAAACAGCCCAGCAGCGGCACTCGAATTTTTATTTCTAAAAATGCGCTAATATTAAAAAACCAGACACATCTGAAATGACATCTATTGGTTGTAAATTATATTACATATAATAATTTATAATTATTAATATAGAAGTCACCCATACCCAGACTTTCAGTCTGGTGGTTAATACTAATTTTTAGGTATGCATTATATCTGATTGACTTAATCGGTTGGAACAGATTCACCCCGTTGTAACGCATTAGGCTTATGTCTGTCAGGTCATTTAATAAAAACATTAAAATAAATAAACAAAATTGAGTCGCTTTATATTTCTAAATAAAAGTGTAAACTTGTTGTGTAATGTATTTATGAAATAAAAAAAGTTGTTTTAATATAGGAACTAATAGACCAGCCTGTATACGCATAAAATATTTTATATATAAGGTTCGGAGTTAACAGGGTGTAATAAATCGCAGTCAGCCCGTAAAAACGTGAAAGATGAATACGGCAAGGAAACTAAGAAAATATAAGTAGTATGGGGCTGGCCACAGTTCGACGGGCAGCAGCCAAATTAATAACCCTGCATTTGTACAGGTTGTATTGTGGTCGTTAATAATGTTGAACGTTTCCACCTTGTTTCGTTATTAACGATAGTAATTTGCAGTGACGCCAAACAGTCAACCCGCAGGGACGACAAATAGTATTGGTTTAATATTGTAAACGTTTCACAGGCAAGTGCACACAAATGCGCTGCAATTTGTATTGCGGTGTTCTTCGGTTTGGCTAAATGAAGGAGATCGTTCCTTAATTTGCTAAATAGGATTAGTGTGAATAATTTAAAACCATCAAGTTTAGCAACTGTAGCACAGCAATATATAATTTAAATTAGATGGTTCTATTATATATAATATTTATTTACGGTAGATCTACCATTGGGAAAACCGTAAAAATCTATCTGATCAAGAAATTTGATAAAGACGTTACTCTTCCGTTAAATTATCGCCCTTTTAGTTTATTGTCGCCATTTCGTAAAATATTTAAAAAAATAATCTCATCGCGTTTAAAAGGATCTCTGAGTAAAGTTAATAACGAACCAGTCAGTTTCAGCAAAAACCACTCGTCGACACATTAATTTAATATTTTTTCCAGAGAGCATTCGCGCTAATTTCAATATGAAAAAATAAAGGACTTTTAACATAAGATGTATAAAAATCTTTCAATACAGTGTTGTAATGCGGTTTTACTTAAAAAATATACAAATATAAAATCCCAACTGTCTCCTACACTTCCTACTTGATTAGAGGTTTGGCTAAATTATTACTTTTGATTTGGAACCACTCATATTCAAAATACCATATGTTGTATTATATAATAAGTTTATTAGCTTTTTTGTTATATAATAAATAAATACAATATGCTAGATACTTTTTAGTATATTCCATGCTTATTGAGATGGACGACCACTGATAAAAGTTCAGGTTAAAACATACTAATAATATTATTTTTTGTTAACATGTCTTGAAAGTTATGCATCCCAGATTGAAGTTTCGCGAACTAGTTATCTTAATTAAGTGTTAGGATTGTTTTATAATATTAAAAATAAAATAATAATTACCTATAGTAGTGAGCACCGTCAGCGAATAGAGAAAAGCTTTCGCAAAGTTCCACTCGAACTCGTCAGCTTGCGTCAGGCTCCCGGAAGCTTCGATCGCCCTACCCCCCTGCGGTCCAACTTGACCCGCTAATTCAGCGGCCACCTTCTGCACCAGTTGGTCTTGGAACCGTCCAATTTCTTGGGACGCCAACTTGGTCCAATTCTCCTTGTAGAGTATGTTCAACGACACCGTAATCTCCCAGATGTTCTCAACCGTCTTCGTTCTCAAGTCTGCGCTGGCTTGCAAAACTGTGTTGTTTTGAACTGAAGTGTTGTTGACCAACTTGTCTCTCATCTGCTGCTGGTATAAAGTGGTTGCCAAAGTTTTCTGATGCATCTTAGCGGCTCCTCCTTCGATTGCCAAAAATACGAATGAACCCAACAGGGTGTAAGCCAGTAGAAGGGCGAAAATCCCTATATTGGTCACCAAACCGGTGAGTAGACCTTTTCGTTTCGCTTTATTGGTCTTTATGCAAAAGCAGCATGTCGTAGGAGAGTCTCCTTGCAACTTTTTGTTCAACATTTCGCTGTTCTTTGAGTCGCC
This sequence comes from Plectrocnemia conspersa, assembly GCF_051122295.1. Classification (NCBI taxonomy): domain Eukaryota; kingdom Metazoa; phylum Arthropoda; class Insecta; order Trichoptera; family Polycentropodidae; genus Plectrocnemia; species Plectrocnemia conspersa. Next base: position 12,493,184 of record NW_028277176.1, read on the forward strand.
ATTTCTCGCCTTGATACTTTTCTTCAACGATCCGCCGCCGTAATGCATTTTAGATTTTTCTATATTAATCACCATTTGAACTTAATTCAAGATTAATATAAAAAATGTTTAAAAATGTGATGATCAACAATCGAATAAGTTTTGATTAATATAGAAATTTATAGTCTTTATAAAATGCATCTTGTCGATATCCATTGAATATCTGTAAAGAAATAAAATACAATAATTAGTATTATTAAACATTGATATCAATTAAATATATAGCAAATTAGATTTTCATTACGATAAGTAAGTGGTATAAATCACTGACAAAAAGACTTGAGAGGTTCGAATTCCATTTAAACTTTAATGTTTTTTTTTATTTATATTGTGACAGGTAGATCAAAATTTGTGACTATAATATAAAATAATCGAATAATTCTTTATATTAGGCTAACCTAGATTTTTCAATTTATATTGTTTCTGGTAAATTAAAATTAAATTATATAAAAAAAAAATTCTTAGATTTTCCAAATCTCACAGATGATTACTTAAAATTGAAGTAGGTCGAACATGTTAGGTATTAAAAATTCTCTTAATATGAACTAAAATATTAAAATAAAAAAAAATATTATTAACTCATTAAAATCAAGTACTATTTAATAGTAAATAGTTTTAGTGACCAATAAACAAAAACCAAAAGTGAAGAATATTATTATTTTTTATACATTTTATTACAAGACTGTTTTTATTACTTATTTAATGTTTATAATGTTAATAAATTAATTTTAATTTAAATTTGTAAAAGTAATACTCTACCATAAATCCGTAATTATTATAAAGTTAAATGGTTTTATATCATTCAGATATATTTTCTACATTTAGGTTTTAATTAAGGTTTTAAAAACCACTATGATTATACTATTAAAAATACGTATTAAGTATAATAATAAGTGTTAATAATGTTTTATCATAATATACGCTAGCCCAATGCATTACAACAGGGTAACAATCAACATCTTGTAAATGAGTATTAATGTCTTAAATTGTTTGGGTATCGGTAACTTATATATTATTAGTTGTATAGCTATAAATCACTCAAACCCACTATATATTATGGAACGATTTTTTGATTAATAAAATATTAGAAAAAAATCCATATTCTGCAGCAAGTTATAAATTATTGATACACATTTCCCTTAATTTTTTCAGTTGATTGATTCTACAAAATATCGTGTAAATCGCGACCCAAAATCCATGTAAAATTAGGAGATATGTACAAAAAATTACGTAAAACGAGAATATACTCATAATTAGTAGAAAAACGTTAAAAAAATGGATTTTAACGAACTATTATAATTTTAACAATTTTATAAAGTAATTAAAAACGTTTTCTTTTTTTTAATATTTCGCTCTCTCATTGCTTTATTTTTATGTATGTACTATTTTCAATTCTGTTTATCGATGATAAACAATTAGTAAAGTTTTGAATATAAAATATAATATAATTCTGCTGTCCTAATTTTAACAATAACCCATGTTGTTTACACAGAAAACATTTTTGAGTTAAAGAAATAAAAAAATACAATCTTTGCTTCAATTTAAATTCTTCTTTTTAGTTAAACAAAGTAAAATTATTTGCGCGGTAGAAATGTTTTAAGATATATTGTTTCATATAGATCAAAATTGGAGATATATCCTAAAACTAGTACATACCAAATTCACTTTAATTATAAACACAATAGGGAGTACATAAACTATTAATTAACGATTAAACCTCTGTGAATTAACACTTTAGGGTGATATATTTTAGATTTAGTTTCACATTCGATAAATGGGCTTATAAATCGTTGTTACATTTACATCAACATATATACACACACAATCAATTTTGTAATCTGGATTTAGTTTGGATTCATAGTCTGAAGCCAGCTAAAAAAAAAGAGATTAGAAAAATTTCATATTTAGTATTTACAGACTTTTTTTACATAATTATCAGACAATTTTCTTTATCAACAAAAAAATATGAATATTGGTTGATGCAAAATCAACACTTAATCTTGAGAAATTAATAAGATTCGCATCAAGACGAACCTACAATTTATTTTATTGATTTTACAAGCACTTACATATTCACACTAATAACAAAAATATGAAAATCGCTTTTAATTAAAAACAACATTTTGCAGTAACTCGTAAAATACTTAAAGACCAAAAAACTAGATAGAATAGCTAGTTCTTAAGATATAAATAAAAATTCATATTAGTGAATATATACCCAAACATTACTTCTACCTGTTAATAGTAGAATCACAATGTTGCTAAGACGAAAATTTATTTAGCACGAATGTCATAATAAAATGCTCGATGAACAATCAAAGAAGATTACTGCAGTTAGAAATTATTATAAATTTAAATTAGACTTTTGCATAATTTTGCAATATTTTTTTAATACCTGTATAATTTGAAAAAAATGACGACTGTATCATAAATGTATTATTTTGCTAATAAAGTAAAAATTAAAACACGACACAAATAAAAAGATGATGAGATAGTTGATTTAAGTTAAAATGAAAATGTACAAAAAGTTCAGAGAAATCTCTAGTTGCTAAAGTATCAATGAAAGACAAACTTTAGCAAATTATAAACTGAAAAAATAGTAAAAAATCGAGTCATTAAAAACATTAGCGATGATTTGATATAGAGTATAGACAGATAAAACGAAATTATACATAAATAGATCGATGAAAAATAATCTGTACAAATATTTACAATTAGCAGTTAATTATCTTGCAAGAATTCAGCCAACTAGTGTAATATCAAAGAGAGCTTTTTCTTCAATGAAAGTGATCAGTTTTCTGAAAAAGCATTATTTAAAAAAAAGGGTACAAATACTTTTTTATTCATTGTTTTATATTTTATTTCCCTAATAATAATGCTTTAAACTTTAAATTTTACTCATATTAGATATAAAATAAAGCGGTTACAACGCAACACAAGAGTCATCCGCTATTGGCAAGAGGTTGTATAGGATTAAGTTCAGCAGTCATTGACTTAATGACAAATAATGTCAAAAAACGATATGAAGAACTAGGCATAACACGTATTACGCGCTTCTTAATCTTATATTGCCTACACGGTAAAATTAACACACGGTAAAATGGCACACGGTTAAAATCAATATAATATATAAGACAATCAATATAAACATTTAATAATTAATATTTATATATATTTTTTAATGTAAAATAGCGCTGTTAATTATTTTTTTTGAAATAAGATTAGGCTCGTAGTAAGCATTTTATTAAGATTAAAATGTAACTCTTGAGATGATTTCAGCTTAGATGAAGTCTAACAACTATACTTGGCCGCTGGCGATGCTGGCGAAGGCTTTTATGGTAAAGCCTCACTCGAGCCACACTAACGATCGTTAGCGACAATGTCGTCAAACGTAATCGCCTTTAAATCGTTAAACTTGAACCTCGGATACAGAACGAGGTCCGGATATAAACCACATGGTGCGGTTGCAATCGCGAAAATTAAAAAAAACAACTCTTCGAAGTAATTTTTCTCGATTTTCTCCCCTATATTGGAGAAATTCTGCGGATACTTCGGTCAACATATTAAAGGCGCTATAAGTATTCGGTCAACATATTAAAGGCGCGTGTTTGTTTTTGATGAAAACTAAAAGTTTTCCAGCCCGAGACGATGGAAGAATTCTAGTTGTTTTGAGCACAAAAAGAAAGCGCCTCGCTGCAGCCGGAGACGTACAAAAGGGAAATAAAAGATAAAGTGATTTGTGTCACTGACCGGTCTATGGCATTCCGCTGCGAAAACTTGTCAGGAATTTCAGTTCATTGTGCAAATACGCGAGACAATACTCGGGAAAATAATGCAGAAGTGAGGGAAAAAATTGTTGTCTTTCTGCAACCAACTTTAGCCGGAAAAACTTAGTCGAGTGTATACAATTTGGAGTTTTTCCTTTTTGGCCGCCGAGAGCAGAATCTGGACCAGTTCCATGTGCTCCATAAATATGTATGGAGTTTCCGCCTCTTTGTTGCAGCTCTTTCTTGGAAAACCCATAATCCAGTTTGTATTCCTCCGACATCTTAGAAAAAAATCCATCTTTATCTCGGAGTTATGTAGAGACGTCGCTCGCAGCGCGAAATAATTGAGTTATGTAGTAATAAAAAAACCCTTTGTACGCTAATATCATTAAATACACCTAATGGCATCCTTAAGAAGTAAACAGACATATATTGTATATATATCAGCGTATCCCAAACTTGATTAAACTACGGTATGGTGATTTTGATATATTTTTCGAACAAAGTTAATACCATCGATCAATATACAAATATACTCGTTTATGTATTTACTGACTATGTGCAATTATTATATATAAATTTATACATTTAATTAAGTTACATTATGATTAGTTTCACCCCACAATGACTCATTATCTAAATATTGTCGATGTTTGTTTTAAACATTTTCAAAAACCTTTCAACTTAACAAGTACAGCTCATGATAGATACGAACACATTTTGTTAATAGATACTTATAATATATACTAACACACTTATAATAGACACAAACATTTATTCGTTGCCGTGACAATCCGTGCGTAAAATCTAAGTTGTCTCAATGATTGAGTTCAAGATGCTAGCTGTACCAAATCTGAAGATTGAAGTGAAAACAACTGCATTTTTCTAGATTTCGAATGTGTTGTCGGTGTCGAATTTGCGTAAGCTTTTCTGATTTTTTTATTTAAAACCAGATGGTAATTACCAATAGGACTTTTAATGGTTTATATTGATACGATCAAGTAATCAAGAAATTTGTCTGAAAGATTTGTTTTTATCCACCTTATTTTCCAGACGTTGCTTATTCTGATTTATTTTGATTGATGTAACTTAAACTAGATAGAACAAATTCAAAATGCAGACGATGTGATTAATGAACTATCGAAATATTTTACAATTTTATTTAATCTAAATAAAAAAATGTCTGGGAGGTAGAAAAAGTTTTATCTTTAGTAGTAAATTATATTTTATAGCAATAAAATTATTTGATTTTTTTAATTATGAAAAAAACGACATATATTTTTCGATAACCTAATATATTAATTAATTAAAATAAGGTAATCGTATTAATCGTAATTTTAATAAACATATCTGGCTTCTATTAATAGCTGATGGCAATAAGAGTAATACAAAATGTTTTCACAAAACATTTTTAATAACCCTCCTCTATATTGATTATCTGCACGGAAGGGTCCTATTGGGAGTTTGGAGCAATGTGAAATTTTATATTAAATCAAAAACTTCTTGCCAGTGGACACGATGATAATTCCAATAATATAACTTTCTCGTTTGTGAGGAGTTTGTGTGTATAACAATGTCGAGGATTTACCTGAGCAGTCAGTTTGAGAGATCTGCACAGTCAAGTACAAGAATTTCACGAATTTCGATTTAGTGAAACTAAAACAACATACAACTATTCCGATGTCACTAAAGATTTTTTTATTTATATATTACTAATTTACTTTGATTTGTTGCGGTGTAATTTCTTGTTATTTTTTATTTAAAATACGAAAAAGCTTTGGCTTTTTGTGTACTGTGTAAACGGGAAAACTCGATTTTTTAAATGATGGGAAAAACACGCTTCCGCAATAATAAATGTTTTTCGTGGAACTGAAAGCAGTTTTACATATCAAAGAGACAAGGCTAAATAAACTCATTGAAAAGTTCCCTTTGTGATATTTAATTGGGCAAGTGGAAAATTAATTGAATGCTAATATAAAAGCGTCGAAATGTCTGGAAGTGAATTTCTCATCGATACGATGGAGAATAGTTTTAGAGAAGTTTTGCATTTATATTTTACTTAAGTGTATAATAAAAAGCAGCAATATACAATATTCATGATAATAATAAGCTTTTATTATTAAAAAAATGTACACTTTATAAAATTAACTTTTAAATTTTAATTAAAAAATAAATTTATTTTTTATTATTATATATTTGCTTAAAGTTTTTTTTTATTTATTTGTTTTGTATAAAGAACCTATAAAATGTATTAGTCCAGTCAAATAAGGGTTTAACCTCGGAATGAAAGATAACAAGTTGAAATTTTGCACAGACCTTTGTTTAGGCGTTCTAAAGATAGGGTGAAAAGTCTCATAAGATATCGTATCTGCTAATCAAGATATTAACGGTCAAAGATCATAAAAATCGTTTTTTACAAATATCTCGCCTCCTTTGCGTCGCATGTCATTAGATGTTTCACAAAACTTATAGAAAATAAAATTTTCTACAAGTTTGTTATAATTCATTTCTTCGTATGGTTAATGGTTTTCGAGATATAGCGCGGGGAGTGGGAAGCGCGCATCCGTTTATAGGATAACGCTATGTAAACTACGGAGCCAGAGTTACCTGCACATTCTTCCACAGTTTCATAGGAAACATCGCATATTGTTATCTGCTGAATGAACCCATCTTAAGCATTATAACTTTCAATCTCCAAATCTTCAAAAATCATCATCGATAATGCAAAAAGTAATAGCGTATGGCCTCTGATACTTCTTGCAAAAGCGTGACCAACCAACATTTTATCGACAGAATTCGAAGCATAAATTGTACTGAGAGCTTCCTTGATTCCGCTTCCATTCATTATATACCATATGCATCCAATAAAAGACATAAGCATATGAAAGCCTCCTAGTTTCACAACTACTCTGGACAAGTCTGAGTTAGCATTTGAAGCTGCTACGATTTCACGTGCTTTTATGTACAACGGCTGATCAAAAGTTATTAAGCATGTTCTTTGTTCATGTTTCTTGGCAGTGTTTATAGCACACTGTAATGTGATGTAAATTGTGTCCATATTACTCGCAGGATGATGAATACAAGTAAGAAACAGAATCCGAGAAGTTACAAAGTTCTCATTGTTTTTTGTATGTTGTTCAATAAATCCATTCCACCCTGGCAACGGTGAGATATTTTTCCACTTTCCGTACATCCACAACAAATCAACTACATTAAATATTTGTTCGGTTAGTTCTTCTACATCATAAAAATTTTGAGCTTGAATCTCTTGCTCAATTCGGGTACGACATGATTTTCATACACTAGAAGGGGTATATGTGATAGTGCTGCTAGCTCCTTTGCACTTGGTTTTGTTGTAAATTTCTTTATGCGGTCATCGGATATAACTTCAGATTTTGGATTTTTATCATTCCCATTATATGAACAGTATTATAGCCATCAAGAGTATAAATATTTTTCTGCATTATCCGCATACTGTACTAAGGCACTTGACTCTGATGGTTGATTACGAGGCTGTGGGTGATAAACTGCTGAAATTTAACATTTTACAGTATCACTATATGAAGCGAAAAAACCTAAACTCGACAAAAAATCCAAAGGTCTTTTTGGATGTTTGGCCTATCTGTATTTCTTCATAGAAGAAATACAGATAGGCCAAACATAACTGCGAAGAAAAGGACCGTTTTCGTATGGAAGTCATTATAGCTGTGTATTTCGTTTTAAAATGCCCCGTCTTTTCTTTTCTGTTCTTTATAATAACTTCTTGCAGAAAATGTAATAAAGTTTTCGGAATTTCTTCATTATTATTTTACTCGGGGGCGGATAGGACTTGGTCTTAACAACAGAAGATCGAATATCTTCTCTAACAATCGCCTCAGCAGCTTCCACTACGCGCAAGTGTTCTTCTTCCGAAGTGCCTTTTTTAATTTCATACCAAGCTATGGATAAAATTTAAGCTTGAGCATCGCGAAAAGAAAAAATAGGGAATGATCCAATCCTCGTTGCAATTATAATATCAGCTAAATATTTTTCTCTTAATTTGGAAATGATATTCTTATCATCTGGTACATACTCCGTAAAGACATCTCTCAACTCTTTCAATTTTTTCGCACAAATTTCTTGTCGAGCAATATTTCATTCTTAATTCCTAATAATACAATGAAGAAAGTAATAAAATTATGCTTCAAACGACTTGCCGAGACCACTTTTTTCATGATTGTTTACTTTTTCAAAGCTTATACCAAGTTAAGCAGGTAGAAATACTCGCTGGATTCTATAAACGGATGTACGTCTCCCACTCTTCGCGCTATATCTCAAAAACTGTTAATGATAAAAAACAAATATGTTAACCAAACTTGTAGAAAATTTTATGCTTTACAAGTTTTGTAAAGCATCTAATGACGTGCGACGCATAAAACGCGAGATATTTGCAAAAAAAAACAAATTTTGGTACCTTTGACCTTTGATATCTTGATTAGCAGACACGATATTTTATGAGACTTTTCACCCTGTCCTTAGAACATCAAAACAAAGGTCTGTGCAAAATTTCAGCTTGTTATCTTTCATTCCGAGATTTAGCCTTTATTTCGCCTTATTTGACTGGACTATATCTATGTGATATTGATTTTAAAACCACATACCTTTTTTATAATTAATTAAATACATTTAGATCTGAATGGAACGCACGTAATTATTTGCGAGTAAAATGATAAATATTTAAATAATGATTTTTACTTGCGAAATAAAAAAAACTTCATTAGTACTACTTTAATGTATTCACATGGCAATTAAACTAATGCATATATTGCTACAAAAAATCTTTCCTCGATTTGTTTTCAATCTAATATACACACAGCAAATAATACGATCAGAGCGTACGCGAAATTTGTTGCAAATCAATTTGCTTTTACGCCACAGCTGCAGGAGCAATCTGTCGCTTCGTACAATAATTCGTTTCGATTCTGTGAAAAAACTCTCACATTTTGCAGAAACTGAACGAAGAAATTCACCAACAGTAGAAAAGTTATACAGAGTGTGTTCATTAAATTTTACTCTATTAAATTCAATTTGCTTTAAAATCAGACTTTTGTGAAATATTTTTCATGGCATTGCTGTCGTGTATGATGTAATGTATGATGTTTAAAAAGTGTATCAAACATTCACGACCCTTTCAAAATAAATAAATGCCATAATCATAACTGTAATAATATATTAATTATTGTGTGGATTATTAAAAATATATAATTGTTTATCACAAGTAATAATTTATATTTTTTGATACTATCAAAACCATTAAAAAAATAGTTTTATTAATGGTTTTGATAGCCATATCTCTAATCTAATTTATCCTTGTACCCATCTTTGAGACTTAAACATGTTCTTTATTGAATCGATATGATGTGAATATTGATTACATTCCTTGTCTGAAGAATTCATATCAATAATTTTTTAAAAATAAATACATCCTGTATACACTTGCTGTCGACAAAGAGAGATACGTGCGTTTATACTCATTGGCCTTTCAATCAGGGCATCCGTCCGCCGCTGTAAACTTAATTTGTCTTTGGGCGAAGACTTTGAATATTTTTGCGGACCGAACGTCTGCAAGGAAGATAAAACAATTTCCAGAAGTCGCACTGGTCCCTTTTCTGGCAAACACGAGATGATTCTGGTCACGCGCCATTCAGGCCCTAGTACGTGAGTCCATCCTCCGGCAAATTGGGTCCACCAGCATTTTCAACAATTTTCCACAATTTTTCTAGGAAGCACACATACACAAATCGCTTTACAATCACTAGAACGGTGGACACTGAATATGAGGTTAATTAAATTTTTGATAAAATCGAACGGCGCATATTAAATTTTTCACTGACAAAAGTTATTTCGGCGCTAGAAAATTTATCAATCACAATAGTCGTGAAATAGTATTTTAAATATGTCACGAAGAAAAATATTTATTTAAACTAAGAAAGTTTAAAATTTTAAGAACTAATTAACAGAATTTAAGTTTAATATTAAATTGACATAATTAATAAAAATATAGGTTCGAACTACGGTAGTTATTTGTGTAATAAAAAAATATAACATATTTAATTAACAGCTGATTTTTTCATTTACAGACATTGAATCTAACGTATTTTTTTACATGCTTTAATTATTTAGGGTAAAACTGTATATTTACAATATGATGGTAATGATGATAAATCATAAATTGCACTCCCAGCAATGACTCATTTAATCTAAGTTTTATTATCAACATTTTTATATTTATTATTATTATAAATATATTTTTTTTAATTCAACCCATAATTGTATATTAACTGCTTTAATCTATATTGGTTTAATCTATACTAAATGAGGAGAATATATAATCGAAATTAAATAATGGAATGAAGTGACATTTATCCGTAAATTAAACTATAACAACATTACATTTTTCTAGAAAAAAATTTAACACACAATTCGCTAATTAAGATTTACTATTAACACCCACGCGAATTTTTAAACAAACATCACTACACTCACAAAACCTTTACTTTGATTTGTTCGATTTATATATTTTTAAGAGGTTGAAATTTAGATCAGAATTGGAAAACTGTTTAAAATTGTAGCCGATGAGCTAATCAGATATTGTATTTTAGTACTTTTAAGTACAAAAAAGGCAAAAGAGTCATGTATATATTAAAATATTATTAAAGAAAAAGATCGAAAAAACAGCTGCTTCCCTCTTCACCTTAGCTTTCTAAATAAATAAAAAAACGCGTTACCAGACAAGACATAAAATAAAGCAATCTTTTTATATATTTTGGGAGGGTACGGAATTTAGAGTTCGCCATCACTAATTAAGTAGCAAGTAATCTACTGTAACTAAGAGTCTGGTTACTTTTGTCTTGGATAATGACCTTAACATCGGAAATAAAACGTTAAGCCATCCCTCCTATCTCAAGTTAATTGTGTAAGTTTAATAACTAACAATTTACAATTATATTTTGCTATTTTATGCATGTACATATGTAATATTATTATGGTATAACATATTTGAAAATATTCAAGAAATATTTCAGAGAAGGAGCGAAAAATATTTACGCAGTACATATATGGTATAGTATATGTGTTTCTTAGCGCCGTTGAGTTTGATTCGTTGGGGTACAATTTATCATATTTTCAACAACTCAATGAAATAGTTTCTAAAGTTGGTAAGAGGTGTCTGAATCTGTATTTATAATATATACATATGTATGTGTTATATATGATTGTATTTGTGGTACATACATAGCTATATGTGTTTAAATATTATATATATGGCATTATAACGCATTGAACCTGTCATGCCACAATGGTCAGATTTAAAATGATTTTTAAATTAAATAAATAAATATATCTGTATTTTAGTTCTTCAGAATGTGATATAATTATTAAAAATTAAATCAATAGTAGTTTAATTGAAATTTGTAGCAAAATTATGCTATAAGAGAAAGATTGTTAATATTTCAATGAAATAATACTACGTCGCATAAATAAATAAAATTTAGCAAGCAGCACGTACATACATAGATTTAATCAAATTTCACCGTAGGAACGTAAATTCCTTACCGTAACCGAAGCACTATGACGTATCAATTTAGACGATTTACATACACACACAAATTTATCATATCTACATACATAATTAATTCTGTTACGCCATCGTCAAGTTTGATTCAAGGCGAGCATATCTCGTATCCAGTCCACTCCGTTCCTCCACAATGTTGCAATACTTATTTCCTAGTTCCTAGATATAAAACGTATTGCTTAAACAATTGCCAAGATGTTGCCCCGATAAATTCGTTGAACCCGGGGCAACAGAGGACGGCCACCTTTTCTCGTGCAGCTCGCATCTCGCGAAGTTTTCAGAGAGGGCCGCGGATGGTGGCTTTTCCGCGGAAAATGTATTGGCACTTAAAAGTTTTCACACGGCTACGATTTTCCCAGAGGTTTAGCTTTGAGTATGATTGTAAGCAATATGCGATCGTGAGCTGAATGCGGCGCTTGAAATTTTCAATAAATATTAGGAGCGGCGCACTGTTACCGATGGCAAACTTTAAATATTGAATTTAATCAAGTGTTGGAAAAGCGATAAAACACACCCTTTTCAAAATTACATGTTTACTGTTGTGTGCTCCGAGAAAATTTCTTCAAACAATGTGGATGTAATCGAAAAAAATATGCTTTTACATATAACATTATTCAACATAATCATGATCGACAGAGCCCACAAATATTCATAATGTGATTTCTTTCAGAAGATTAATAATCATTTATTACTGAACAGAAAACTAAATCATTAAAAACATTCAATATTATGCCAATAATTGGCACGTATGAAGTATTATATAAATTATTTCGACCATAAAGGGTGCAGCTTAAATAAAAAAATCTGGCATATTCCGATCAGTCAATGCAAGGTCTCATCTTATGAGATGTTTACGATTCCCACGTGATACCAAGTATCTTTCGTGTAAGTGACATTTAGCGACCTGTTACAAACCGATCATTGAAATATTTTTTTACAGCCAACATTGACATTGCAATCTTAAACAATACTGCTAATATTTTAAGTGGCGCTTTGCTGACTTCACTGCTATGTGCTATGTGGTAGGTGTGACGCTTTTGTGAAATTAAATATTTCCCATGATACTTTGTCAATTGAAAGTTTATATTTTGTTTTTATAGTATGCATTAGAGATGCAACTAAAATTCGAATTACTAATGTTTTTTTGGTTTCATTTCAGAGCCAGCTGATTATAATCAGCTTGAGTTCTAAATTTATTTCTAAAATAGTCTAAATCACCATAGAGAGTCTGTTGAAAAATATTTGACTAAAAATATTACATTATGTGTGATATGAAATTGCTTAAATATTATACGATGTTAATAGATTTTTAACTTATGCGATAACAAAGAATGATTAAGAAATTAGCTGAAAGATAAAGCTTTCGATTTACCATATAATAAATTTAATACGCAATCAGATTAAATATATAAAAAATAATTTAAGAAATCAGCAAAGATTTAGTATCTATATACATGTGTCAGTCTGTTTATTTGTTTGTCATAAGAACTTCTCCCAAATGGTGCAAAATTGTGACATGATATTTGCATATATCATTCTTACTGTCAGTTCTAGGTCAACTATGAATTTTTAATTTTTAATTTAATTAGTATAAACGATACAGAATATGATAAAAAAGCATACCAACACAAATTAATAATTTGCATTTTAAAACCAAATATAAATAAATATTTTAAATACAATTCTATAAACATTTTCGATGAATTAAAAACATACTTAGTGGGTGAATAAGAAAAACATATTAAGCTCTTTTAAATATTCCATTAACGTCTGTTAGAGAGAGCTTTTTCAGATACTAGTTTTTTTCATTACAAAGCTTCATACAAATTTAATATTTTAAAATATATTATTTTAATTTTTTTAAATGATTTTATTGCGTTCATTGTTTTTTATACGTATATATTGATTCATAAAGTTCCTGAGAATTTATGGAATCACGAAAGAAACGTATTTTTACCTGGAATTCGGGGAATATGAGAAACATGTGAGGCAAATTCCGCCGAACTAAATACGTGATTCTATTTTCGTTCAAAAATGAAATTAACAAGCAAATATATATAATAAAGTATCAGAATACCTGTCTTTCTTAATTGAAGATCAAGCAAGTAAATAGTATTTAATGGAATGAGAAGATTAGTAAAACATGTAGATTTTTTATTATTATGATGGATACGTTCTATTTTATGCAAATGCCTTACCACAAATAGTTAACAGTTGTTTTTAACATAATCTTTATGGTGATTTATATTCGCTTAGAAAGCTGGCCAAGTCCTAAGAAATTCTACAACCTAATAAAAAAAACCATCGAGTTATTGGAATTTTAGTAACATTCTTATTTGTACAATTTTGTTAGTTGTTAAAGTCACTTTATTGCTCTTAGAAAGTTTATGATATAACAATATACATATTTAAGGATTCTTTACTATTTGCTGTCTAGACCGAAAGTAAATAAACAGTATCAGAAACTTTCTTTCTTTCGATAGAATAAATATAAAATTGACGTGTCAATGTATTTTGAACGACTAATTTAATTTAAAGGATGTTTCAATATTAATTTTCATATAAAATAATTTTTAAACTGCAAGGAAATTATTTTTTAATATACATACATGTGCATCCTTAAGTCGCGTTACTTTTTCATAAAGCTAAATTTTACGCTTTTGATTTTATTTAAAACACAATTTAAGAGCTATGAAAAATTATATTGTATAGAAAAATAGCTATTTACTCAAATAATAAATTATTACAACAAAAATGATTAAATTGATAAATATTGTGTGATTGGAATTCCATTTCTGTTTAGGCTTTTTTTATAATGATAGATATTTTTTATATTATTTTAACGTGCCATCTGTCAAATTGAAACGAGAGACGCCATTTTGAATAATTAGCGTAGCCTCATTAACACTTTTCGTTTCATAATTAATTCGGCTTTTGATCGTTTATATTGCTATGAAATTAGGGTCAAATTTCGGACCGAATAAATATTTATCCGAAAAACAGGATTAATTTATATAATACTAGCGAACGCTATTTAGTATTGAAAATTCGTTAATGAATTTAAAAAGATACATATTATATCATATATAATGCGAATACAATCATCACAAGAAATTTAAATAGCAAAAGTTTGCATATAATATGAACAAGCTTTTGATAAGGAGTTTAACAACTTTTCATTTTATTATATGAAGTTTCTTTCTACATTATTTCATAATTTAATTAGCTTTTATATGGTAAATTGTATCTAAAACAATTATTTTTATTGCAGAATTCGCGAAAATCAAAAACAAGTAATTAATAGTGTTTTTTAAGCTAGACCATAATTTGTTACTAATATATTTTCAAGAATATAAAATAAAAATATGATTGTTAAAAATACGTATACTAATAAAACATATTTGCAATAAAACGGCATGAGGTGGCAATAAAAAATATATATTATAATCTAAATATATCATAATAAAGCGTATAGATCTAAAGGCTGCTTAAAAGATTCTATTATATTTCGTAATCTAGGACACAAAAGTAAACGCCATATTTTATATTTTACCACTCTAAATGTCTTGGCACTTATTTTTGACCATATTTTCTCGAATGGCCCGACGGGCAAATTTAGTATGGTCTCTGAGATAAAATCTCAAAGCCCGACTGTGCCACGTCCAGACTCCAAAGTATGAACTCTAGCTTTTACGTCAATTTGCAAACGGAAAACTTCGTTCAATTAATTATAGGCCAATTTCCGCCATAAGGCAGCATATAGACACGGTTGAGGATGCTTAAGAGAGAAATTCGCAAAGCAATATTAAAGCTATTTTTTATTAGTTTTTGCTAGAGATCGGGCTACGTAACCTAATTTGTATCAACCTTGTACTTGACGTGTGCTTGAAACGGGCATGTCAATTTCTTATCCCAAGTTCAATGATCCGTTTCTTATGTGCGAAAGCAAAAAACGCTGTCGTAATCAGTTTCTTATTTTCAACTATGGCTATGAATCTCACTAGTCATTAACTGTTAAATTTAAGATAGCAAACGATTGTTAGAATGAAAATCTATCTAAGCAATTCGAAAGTATTTAGAACTCTCAAAAAGAAGTAGGCACGAGATTTGTATGAATTTTAAATTAAAAATAACATCTGATTTTAGTAAAGAATATTTTATTTTCTACAATAATAAGGTATTTTTGTATAAAAAGTAGGATATAAACGAATTCACAACCCCTATATACTTCACTTTTATGAATTTTAAATTAAAAATAACATCTGATTTTAGTAAAATAATATTTTATTTTTCACTATAATAAGGTATTTTTTTGTATAAAAGGTATGATATAAACAAATTTACATACACCTACATATTTTACAAAATATGGATTTTAACTAAAAACTAATCTTTATTTGGCAGATGTATAAATAAATTATGGCTAGGGTAAACCCAGTAAATTAAAGAAGTAAATCAACAGAAAAGTCATGTAAAAAAATAAGAAACAAAAATCCTTGAGGCTAGAAAGATAAATGTTGAGAAAAAAACTTTGTAGTATTCTTCACTATTTATCTACTTAATGTGTTGTTATTATTTGGAGTTTTCTCTAGTATCTTAAAAACAGTAAAATTTCGTTAAAAAAAAAAAAATCAAAGAAAAAAAATATATTGGGTAATTATCATGGAATAAGCTTTGATAAAATTATTTTATCTCTCAGTAGTGAAATTATAAACGAACAATATTTGTTTTCGTAAAGTGCATTTAACGACTCCCCAATTTAACAAACTAAATTGACATAAAAAGACTAAACTTAATTTCAAATAATTTCAAGATAACAAAGGTAAACCTAAAATAAATATAAAATAAAATGCCTTAATAAATACTACTTTAAAATAAACTATTATTTTTTTATTGCTAGTAAAGTATTAAATAAAGTTAATTATTTGAGGTATTTTTATTTTTCTTCAAGTTATCTTATGTTTTTTTTTACGTTTAGTCTTATTTTATCTTTTCAATTTTTTTTGTAAACTAAAAATTATTTATTACTAAGTAGCTTGTTCCTAATTTGTATATATGTATCATGTTTTAAACTTAAAAATTCTAAATAAATCTAACAATAAAATTAAAAATAAATCTAACGAGCTAATACTTAATATAGAGATAATTCTTTGTATAAAGAAACTTTATTGTGTTGTTTTGAAATATTTTTTTTTATTCTATAAAAAAATATGATTTTAATAACAATTAATAAAAATAGTAGCGTTTATTAAATGGATTTCCAATTCATAATAAATAAATTAAACTTATTTAGACTACGATTATTACTTTTACGTAAATAAAGAGTAACTTATATGTGGGTTTTAAACCACTTGCGCCATTAGTCACACTTTAAATGACACTATAACGACACTTGAACAAACGAAAAGAGATATTTCATGTTTTAAAAGTTAGACCATACAACACAATGGGAGAGGGATCTCGTTACCATAAAAAAGAAGAGTATCATTAATAGGAAATATTACACAGACCACTTAATAGCAAAATCCTTTTCGAGATGTAAACCATCCATTGTCAATTGGTTAAAGTTAGCCTAAGTAGCCATCTAAACTGTGTTTTTACTGAGTAGTGAACATATTTTGAAAGTGTGTTCAAGAAGCAGTGCAATTGATTATCTGCAATTTTCTAAGCTGTCTCGAAAAAATGTGACACTTCATAAATCAAGTGTTATTAAATTTTTCAGCATCTATTTGTCTGCTAAGTCACAGCCTTTGGCTTTTATATTAAAAAAAATATGAAAAAGATAATAAAAATAACTTTTAGTTATTAAATAACAATTTAACTAACAAGTTTATCAAAAAAATACTTTTTACCAGCAGATAACTCATTTTATGCAAAAATTTGATTGCAACTTTTTTAATAAATAATATTTTCTACCAGTTTTTTTTTTAATCAGAATGATTGCAATGCATGATTTTGGGTTAATAGAGTCAATTAAATATTTAAATAATAATAATAATTAGGTTTAATACATAATACGCAACATTTTAATACTTGGGTTTCATTATACCTAATTAATAACAGCCAATAAAATTATTTTTTAGCATATAAATTTAATTATATGCTACCAGTAAAATAATATTTACACCAAAAAAAATTTTGCAATTAAGTTTAAAATCTTTTAATACTTTAGATATACTCAAAAATAATACTTAAGTCAATAGATATTTTTTCTATTTATTTTTAAATATTCAAGGCATTTTTTAAATTAAAAATACATCTATTTATAAAATCAGACTTTTAAAAAAAAAAAATTCAACACAAAAGTAAATAGATACATTATTGCGATTGTCTATTCTAAGAGGATGTGGTTTTCAACATACATGAACACGAACAGTAAAAGCTTATATAAGCCTTAATTTAAATTTTCTCAAAAATAACTAATTTATCCATAAATATTTCAAGATGGCAAAGACAAGGAGAGGCAATATGAACCGAAATGAACCACTTTCAATGTAATATAAATTTTACCAACCCACCTTTCTTATAATTGAGAGGCACGCAGCACATAATAATAACGTCAGAAAACAAACGGAAAAGTTTTATTCGGCATTAAGAATGTTCGCGGTAATATTCCACGCGAATTGAACCCGTAACCGGTGTCTTGCAAATTGTAAATTTTACCCCGCCGGAAAAGATTTATGCGACACCGAACATGGTGAAACAAACAAGGGAGGAAAATCTTCAAAGATATAAATTATTTATGTGTGAAATCACAACGCGGGTATTTTTGCGCTTTTTTTAATTCCGTTTAGGTAAAAAGCTCTCGGAATGATTTATTCGGTCGTTTTTAGTTTGGTGAGGATTATTGCCTTTGTTGGGTTGGTAAGGGCATCGATTGCGGTCTGAGGGTAATTAAGACACATAACATCCCTACAGCATCCCATTGCCAATTTATCTTCGCGCGAGGCCTAATTCAATTCTGTGGGCTGGCTGCTTTATTTAATTTTTTTGAGGGTTTCTTTGGTGCGTGGGTGATTTTTTTTGCCTTTGCGCCGACGGATTTCTGTATATTAACACAATCAGAGTTATTTACTTTTTCGCGTAAATACTGCGTATAGTATACACAGCAGAATGTTGCTTATTTTTCTCAATATACAGAGTTATTTACTGAGAAAAAACATTTTTATTATATTATATCAAAAATGGTGTAAAATATTAAGCTAGACGAAACCAACAAATAAAGGCAAAATATACTGTAGAAATTAGGTGAAAAATAATTTTTTGGTTTTACTGCTCATTAAAATTTATTTAGATAAAATTTTCTTTTAAATTTCCGTCATGTGTAATAATTTATAAATATGACAACTTGTTTATGTATACTTTACAATAAAATTCTTCATGCAAAATTTTACAAAATTGACAAACTATAATATATGTTTCAATGAATATTACAAAATTAGTACTAATAAAATTTACTAACTCAGTCAATAATATATCAAACAATTTCAATTCTTTGTATCAATTAATCTATATTTACAAACAATTTATACGCATATTTCCACATAAATAGAGATTCACATTATTGTAAGTATAGATGTAAAACAATTTCTAGCTAAATCATGTTTCGGACTATTGACATTTACTAATAAATTTAATCCACAAACAACAAACTCCGACCTTATAAAATCATAAAATTAATTGGGATTTGTTCTGAGAAAACTTAGACCAAATTATCGAATTGAATATCCCTTTGAAAAATAATGAGCAAGTAAAACAAGCAAACAAATACGTAATAAAAACAATTTAAGGAATAATATAAAAAAAAATATAGGAAAAACATGGCAAAATTCAAGATTCACAAGCGGCGAAACTAAATAAAATAAAGCCGTTATTATTAGACAACACTCTTATGATTATAATCTAAACTACTTGAAGAACTATCGGTTTCAAAAACCAACGATTGCACACTGTAGAAAGCCATGAATTTGTTAAAACAACCAATAAAACATTCACCACCAATCAGATGGACGGCTCCATAAAATAAAAGTTAACCTGTCGAATACAATCTACGAAATATTAGAATCTTACATAACCTTTCCTTACTGTGCCAAATAAATCCGCGCGTCACTGTGCTGTGTAGTATATACACATTTCAAATCGGAATATTCATAACTATCGTTTTATTCATTCATAATAATAAAAAAATTATCGACTAAATACATAAATAGCCAAATAGAAAGCTTTAATTTAAGGTCTGAGAGCTACTGATCTGCACCCGTACCAGACCCGGTTAGTGAGTTATTTTCCTTTTCGCTCACTCACATGTTAAGTGATTAGAGTGAGTGAGAGATAACAGCGTCGTCCCGCACGCTTTACATATGTCAACGAGATCATTACCTAAGGTAACAAACCATATATTTTTTACTATTTCAACTTTTAACAGAGAGGGTTGGGGAGGGGCAAAAGTTGAATTGTCAGTGGTCGTTTTTTTAATATTTCTATTTCATTAAAATTCATAGTATTTCATTTTTCTGGGCAAATTCAAGGAAAGGAAGGGATCAATGATACCACTTGCCCCCGCAGCGTCTCTGTCGCAATGGAAACACTTGGTTATCTACCATTCACACTAAAACTTTTTATAACAATATTACGATTTACAATAAGTGAGAATCAAATGAAGCATATCTAAACCAAATTTTGTGTAATAGAAGAGCGCAAAAAACAATTATCACTTCTCAGAAGTCAAAAATTCACGTCAAAAGCAATAAAATTGTGCCGGCGCCGTCGCAGTGGGAACGCTCGTTACCGATCGTTCCCACTGCGACGGCGCCGACACGATTTTATTGCTTTTGACGTGAATTTTTACCTTCTGAGAAGTGATAATTGTTTTTGAGCCCTCCTATTGACCAAAATTCGGTTTGAATATACAATATTATCACATAAGTCCGTAGTGATATCAGTAAGGATAGATAGCATATTTTAAAAACATACTGTAATATCGAAGTGCAGACGGACTAAGGAGCAATATGCAAGAAGCGACATATTTCTTCTTCCACTTATTTTCCAAAAAGAGGTGAGTTGGCTTTAGTTTATATTTTAATAAAAGTTCTGAAACTATAATTGGTTTTAGAACTTTCGTTATATTATTTTGGGTTTGGTTAATTTAGCCTAAATTATATTTGGGTTACCTGCATATAATTTGATCAGTTAAATAATATTTTTACTAGTAGAAATATATGTATATCTACTGGTAAAAATGTATTTAGACTTCATTAAATAAAATGTAACTTAACTGAAAAATACACATTCACTAAAACATATATTCATCGCATGTAAATAAATAATGATTAGTATGTAAATGAATATATCACTACGTATGGAAAAATTTAAATAATATAATTTCACTAGCATCTGCCACATAAATAATATTTTTACTAGTAAAAATATTTATTTACCTATGAAAATGTATTGCGATAAAATTTCACTGAAATGGTATATTTTATTCGAGACTGTTTTTTTTAGATTTTCTTTAAATTATTTTTCTAGGGAAATTTGGAAATAAATGCATAAATCAATAAGTCAGCGACAATAGCGATATTTGCGTCTGATATATATAAAAAAGTTTAAAATATCATACATTTATAAGTGACTTATGTATAAATCTACCCGAGTCTCTGTTATTATTTAACTGTAGTGATAAATGCCATACTAAAAAAATAATCACAGCGACATTCTCTATCGTATTTAATAAATCACTGGGTCTATAATTTCTCGTCAAAGCACGATAAGACACTAATATATTATTTAAGAAAAGCTTTTGCAATTTATAATATATAACGAAAGCTTTGCAAATTGTTTGAGCTACATTAGGCTAGAGTCAGGGGTGTCGAATATTTGTATTTTAGGGAAAATCGTGGAAATCAACATTGTGTCGGGAATTTGTCCCGAAGGGTCGGCGCGCGAAAAGTCAAAGGCTTATGTGCTCTGCAACAGTAAATGGCATTCGCAATATGTGTCCTTGAGCGGAAAATTCCCCAGAGAGCTCGGTTATTGTCTGTCCTTGGGGCGTTTTTAAACGACGGGAATTTCTCGTATAAACTGTAAATCAACCTATCTACAACACGGTATTATGGTGGCTCGAGAAAGCAAACAAAAAACATTTGCGTCATTCGGTTAGCTTGTTCAATTTATATTGTATTAATATTTGTAAATGAGTCGTAAATAAAATTAGAAATAAAAAATGTTTTATTCTAATATTTTTTTAAGCATTTTTAGTAAATAATACACGTACATTTACAAATTAAACTGTATTTTTTATAATATACGGTGCAACAACTTTAATAGTGTGGATTATAGTTGAACAACTATTAATATTACAGATATATTTTGTAACTAAAGTATATATTTTCTTTCTTTTTTTAATATTAGTCGAAAACTAATAATTTTAAAACAACAGTTAAATAATTTTGGTTCAATGTTAGGTGAAGATATTTTACACCTAAATATTCATTAAAATCAGCAAATTAATTAATAAAAAATCGACAGATTTGCATCACATTATTTGGTCTGAGTGTCAAAAAAAATCTAAATTGTACAATTTATTTATTGTTTTTAGGAAAACGCCTTTTATTGTTTATTGCAGATGTGGGATGCTAAAACGCCGAACCGCATAAATTTACAAAGAAAACTCGCGATATAAACTCGAGTTGACGGTTAACAGTTATTTATGTGACATTTAAGACCTAGAGAGCTTTCAGACATCGCATCGGAGGAAACGTGAATGTGTTTCGTTTTTAAAATGAATGGCGTATTTTTTTGCAATCATCCCCGAGCGCAAAATGCAAACGTCAAAATATTCGCAAAACGAATGCATAAAGCAAAACGATAGCTTTGCGAGCTTTATCTGGTTGATAGAAATTCAACACTAGAAAATACATATATGTCATTCAATAGATTTGCATAATAAATATAAATGTAAACATAAAGTACACTTTTAAACTCAAAATATTAGAGGATTATCTTACATAAAATATTCCTTGAAAGTTTCATATATAAATATATTTTATTAATATATTTTTTTCTAATTTAAGAGCTTTCAGCTCAAAGCTCATAAATTAAAAACCATTTATCTCATTTATTTTTCCTGAACTAGGGTTCACCAGCTCCTCGCCTCAAAAATATATGAATTCAGCGATATCTAGGATGAGAGCTCGATTTATCTACGATATTTATCTTTTTTGTGTATTGCGTATTGTCACTATTACTAATATTTAATGTTTTTTATTTTATTATGCTCTTAAAATAAAATTAATAATATAAATATGCTTTTCTATTTCATTTTATATATACTATTTGTATGCTTTTTTCTATGAGCTTTTTTTTTCAATTTTTTTAAACAAATAAAGTGGCATAACTTTTTGTCATGCTTTTTACTAAGAAAAATTATATTCAAATATACTTTAAAGCAGCTTTTCATATGCCACGAAGCGCTTAAGAAAAAAAAACAAAATTCATCTTATTTCTTATTTACTTTACATATGTTAAATCTAGAAATATTATGTATCTCAGTTTTAAAATTTTAAGATCAAATCAGTTGTTATTACCTATATATATATATATATAATGTAGGTAATAAAATTGACATACAGAGTGAGAAATGTTTTAACAAATATATAGTTAGAAATAAAATTAAGATCTGTTAACAAAAATATTTTAAGAAATGCAATTATTTTGTTTTACATACTATTAAAAATTTTTTTTTAAATAAAGTAAAATAAGATTTATTATATATGTATCTCTATTTAACACTACTGTCTCATAGATCTTGTCACTAAGTGTAAATATTTTGTTCAAATACATATACTAATAGAAGTGGTTACTCAAATGTATTAGTTTATTGGCAATGATCGTCACTAGCGGTACAAGAGAAAACTACAATATTTTATCTTTTAATAAGTAATTCCCAATTATTTTTTTTCTGAGTAGACTATCAATCTAGTACAGAATCACTTTTGAGTGCAAAGGGTTAACATGTCTCTTCCGCATTCGACGCAGCCGGCAGATAATTGTGCAATACAAATATATACAAATATTATTATCGCCTCGCTGGTTGATAAAGTCACAATAAAACTTAAGATTAATATGTTCAAAATTTGTCCTAATTAGAATAATACTGAATAACTAATGCAATTGCTATTTTATAAATTCTAATAATGCTTATCATTTGAGCTAAATTGTACTTTAATGTGAGGTACTACTATTTACATAACTATGGGAAGGTAAAAAACTATTTCGTAAAAATGTTGATTACACCCATACCTCGCTATACGGCCGCTCTTTATACGGCCTTTCGCTATAACGAACCTCTTTAATTAAGGCACGTTTTCGATTATCGGCCTAAAATGTTTCGCTATAACGGCAAAAAAACTTTTTTTCGATTTCGATTTTTAAAAAAATTTAAAAATAGATTTAATTTGCATAATTTTAAAATGAAAGGTGAAGCAGCTAGCGCCGATGAGGCCGCATGTAAGGAATAACCCAACATTTTAAAGGGAATTATTAAAATAGGTGGTCATAAACCTGAACAAGTGTTTAACGTAGACGAAACAGGGCTTTATTGGAAGCGAATGTCTGATCTCACGTACATTTCAAAAACCGAAAAATCTGCGCCTGGTTATAAGGTGTCTAAAGAACGATTAACTTTGCTACTTGGTGCAAATGCCGCGGGTGATTTTAAGCTAAAACCACTTTTAATATATTTGTCCGAAAATCCAAGGCCTCTTAAAGGACTAAATAAAAATCAATTACCCGTCATATGGAGATCCAACAAGAAAGCTTGGATGACTAAAGCTACTTTAGAGGATTGGTTCAAAAATCACTTTTGCACAGAAAAGAAAAAATATTTGCGAGACAATAACTTAAGCAACAAGGCTTTGCTAATTTTGGATAATGCACCAGGGCATCCTGCTAATTTATCCGAACTATCTGAAGATGTCATGATTGAGTACCTTCCGAAAAATACAACAGCTCTGATCCAACCAATGGATCAGGGTGCAATAGCCACTTTTAAGGCATATTACCTACGCCGAACTTTCCGACAACTTATAAGGGAAACCGATGGTAAATCTTCAATTAAAACATTTTGGAAAAACTATAACATCAAGGATGCTGTTGATAGCATCAGTGAATCATCGAAGAAATTAAAATTAACAACAATGTACCATGTTTGGAAAAAATAAGGCCAGAATGTGTAAAAAGTACTGATGCAGAAGTTAATTGCCTTCCTGAAATTAGGCAAAACATTTTGGATCTAGCACATGATCTCGGCTTTGAAGGTTTGAACGAACGTGATGTGCTTGATCTACTTGAAGCTGATAGGGAACCCCTTTCATATAAGGAACTCATTCAATTGCAAGCAGAACCGTCATTTGATGAAAAGACAGGGTCTGTTGTATTCAAACAGCTAACATCAAAAAAATTGTCAAAAGCTTTTTCCTATTTCGAACAAGGAATAAACATCTTCCTTGAAAACAATCCTGACGTCGAACGTAGCGCTAAAGTTTCTCGAGGAATTAACTCAGCCATTAGCTGTTATTAATCACTGAAGAACGAAAGAGAAAAAAAGGCAAGGCAAACAACGTTGGACAATTTTTTTAAGCCAGGCCCATCCTTACCAGCCAAAAATGAGAACGACAGTGATCTGTAGGTTACCATTTCTTCATCGTCTTCAGATTAAAGCCATTTTAAAAAAAATTATGTATGTATTCATACACATATTTTATGTAACATGAAGTAATTTCATTTTTGTTTATGGATTATTGTTGGTTTTTGGAATCTGTTATTATTTTATGTACAAATGTATGTACTTGTTATGTATGTATTTTTGATTTAAAAGAAATAAAAAGATAAAATTCATTTTAAATGATAAACCATGCTACATATTTAACAAATTTGGAACCGATCTCATTAAATTTGTATGAATTTGTATTAGAATAATTGATTCGTTATACGGCTTTTCGCTTTGCGGCCAAGTTTCTTGGAACGTATCTAGGCCGTAAAGCGAGGTATGGGTGTATTTTATTTATCAAATATTATATTATGCACTTTTTATCTTAAATGTGATATGTGATACTACGATTTAATTGTCCCAAAATATATATGTTTCTAATCGTTTATTGCAAAAAATAGTTTATTTGTCATATTTTTTAATTTATTTTTTAAAATCAAAAACAATATTATACATTATAATTATTATTATAGTATTTTATTACTATAAATTTATAAAATATTACATGCTCATTTATGCCTTGAAAATTAAAAGTTTTACATAAAAATTGATCAAGTTTAATAAAGTTAAGAAAACGAATATTTTAAATTATTGATGAAATAATGCTGATCTAGAATTTGCTACGCATATTTTATGATATTAAATTACACATATTTTATTAACTAGCTAAGCTAACAATAACAAAACTTTATACACATTAGGTTTTGTATCGAAAAACTAAGCCAATATTAAATTTTGTTACAATAAAATAGTTTGTTATTTTGTATTAAAAGTCTTTCTTAATATAATATTATATAGTACATTTATATTAAAAATTAAACATTAAATCATTAAATAAAAATTAATATCTTCTACTATAAAATTAATAATTTATTGTTCTAACTTCCGTTTTATGTTAACTTTATTAACAAAATTCTAAATATATGTGACGATTATTTGTACTTGATATATTTTTATTATTTTAATAATTTAGAATAAATAAATAAAATTCATGCGAGAAACTGTTTTATAAATAAATAATATTTGATATAAATATTAATTTAAAAAAATAGTATTTGTTAAAATAATTTTAATGATACTACTATAATATATTTGTTCAACAGTCAATAAAGTCATATCATTGTTTATTGAGAAATAAATAAAGTTGTTTACTATTGATTTATAGCAATTTCAGTCAGTAAAGTAATAAAGTCACATAAATTAGGTCAAATTGGAATTCTTTAAAACTCGACGATATTTCCCGTTAAACTAGTTAACTACCCTCCTACAGCATCAGACTGAAAAGCTCATCTCGGTTGTACAATGCATCTTAAGAGGCGACTATCGTAGTCGGCATAAATAATGTAAAGTAATTCCCCGGCATAATGCACGGTAGCATAAACTCTGAGTTATGCTTCACTTATGCTAAATTGCCTCAGAGTGCGCTCATAGCCTCGGCATAGGATCGTGATTATGCTATCAAGACGGTGATTTATCGGCAGGCTTCGGTGTATCGCCTAAAAGTGTTTTGCCCACACTTCATCCGACGGGATATAGTGTAATACGTAGGTATGATATATAATACATCACAAGATTTGAGATTCGATACTGTACTTTACGACACGGAACGGCACCGTGACGAAATTCCTCACTTTACGATCCCCGACAACCGGATGTTATGAATGATATAGGATGTTGCTGAAAGCTCGCCTATGAATTTTCGTATTTCATTTGATATATGATCAAAAATTATTTATAGGGTAAACATGGAGATGGAAAATAGCCAAATCGGTTGTACAGATGAACCATTAAGAATATTAAATTAAAAAACTAATTTATTTTAACTTATTTAATCAATCACGAATGTATGTGTATGGCAATTCGTTATAATTAATAAAAGTAAAGTGGAAAGTTTTTTTGAAAACACTGATAAACTCATTCAAAACATTTAAGAAATAAGTCGTTTTAATAGACTTCAACGAACGATGAATTTGATGAAAAATAGCAAGAAGTTAAAGCGTACTTACGTGCTACGAATTTATATTACGTTGGTTAACTAAATTCATTGTTATAATACTAAAATATAAATAAAGAAAGGTTTTTAAAGTATTATAAATAAATCATTTTTAAGTATGTATCTTTACTTTTTTATAACATATATGATATATATAGTTTCTGGGTTAACCTGCAAAAATACAGTAACGTTATAGTCGTCACATACATTTCGAATTTTGTTAATAATGTAAACATAAAATGTAAGTTTGATCAATAAATTATTAATTTTATATAATAGTTGAAGAAATTCATTTTAATATATATATTTAAATTTGTATAAGTTAAAGAATATTTAATAAAAAAAGTTTATACTTTTAATAGAAATGCTTAGTTTCTAATATAAATGTAGTATATAATATAAATATAAGAAAGACTTTTAATACAAAATAAACTATTTTATTGTAACAATATTTTTTATTGTTTTAAATTTTCGATACGAAACCTAACATTTATAAACTTTTGTAAGTGTAAGCTTAGCTAATTAATAAAATATGTGTTATCGAATATCATAAATTATGCGTCATAAATTCTAAATAAGCATCATTTCATCAATAATTAAAAAAAATCGTTTTCTCAACTTTATGAATTTAATTAATAAACTTAATCAGTTTTGATGTAAAACTTTCAATTTTCAAAGGCGTAAATAAGCATTTAATAGTTCATAAATTTATAGTAAAAAATACTATAGGAATTATAATGTATAATATTTTCTTTGATTTTAAAAAAATAAATAAAAAATAAGTCAAATTAACTACTTCTTGTAATAAACGATAAGAAACAGATATATTTTTAGCCAAATAAATCGTAGTATCACACGTCTTATTTTAAATAAAAAGTGCATAATATTTTTAATAAATAATATAATCAACATTTTTAACCTTTTCATAGTTATATACATATACGTACTTGACTTAAAAGTACAATTTAGCTCAAATAATAAACATTATTAGAATTTATAAAATATTAATTGCATTATTTTTTCAGTATTATTCTAATTAAGAAAAATTTTAAAAATATGAATTTAAGGTTTTATTATGACTTTATCAACCAGCGAGACGATAATAATATTTGTATTGCACAACTATCTGCCGGCGGTGTCGAATGCGGAAAAGACAGGTTAACCCTTTGTACTCAAAAGTGATTTTGTACTGGTTGGATAGTCTACTCAGAAAAAATCTAAAACGAAAATTTTTTATTAAATGATAAATATTGTAGTTTTCTCTTGTACTGCTGGTGACAATCAGTGCCAAGAAACTAATACATCTGAGTAACCACTTCTTTTAATATATGTATGGTTGAACAAAATATTTAAACCCAATGACAAGAAACGATGATACCTGTACTGCAACGATCTCTGAGACTGTGGTATTAAATAGAGATATATATTAAATAAATCTTTTTTTTTAATATTTTTTCAATAGTATGTAAAACAAAATAATTGTATTTCTTAAAATATATTTGTTAACAGACCTTAATTTTATTTCTCAGAAAATATTTGTTAAAGCATTTCTTACTCTGTATGTAAATGTTTTTACCTATAAATAAATAGGTAATAATACTGATCTTACCCTAAAATTTTAAAATTTATTTGTCGATAACGATATTAGGGCCAGGCACATAATATTTATAGATTTAAAATGTCAAGACTAAAAAAATAAGATTAATTTTTTTAATTAGATTTTATGGTCACATACCACCTCTATAATGATTTTTTCCGGGTGGCACCCTATAAACGAAACCATTGTGATTGGTTCCTGATGGTCATAAAAAAATCACGAAAATGTATTTAAATTAGTAAAACAATGTTTATTGCTATGACGAATACAATATGTTGCATAAGTGCAATAATATATAGATGGACAAAAGTCTTATTAAGACTAAAAGTCGATTTACTTTAAAAGTTTATTCGCAAAGCGCTTTCTTTAGATGACAATACTTTTAAAAGCTCTCGGTACTATATATTAAAAAAAAATAAAAGTTAAATATTCTATTAGTATATCTGTCTTATAGACAGCTGCTTAATGTGAAGTCGATTCATTTATAAGTTTATCGTAGAAAGTTGTTTACATGAAAAACATCTTAGTCTGTTTAAAAATGGATGAGATTATACATAGTGTTTTGATAAAACTTATATGTTAAAATATATCAAGTAAGATGAGTAGCGGGAAGTTGAAAGTTGTACAATGGTACGAACTTTAAAAAATACCTCTCAGTGAACATTAAAATCAAGAAATGTAGACATCTCAGATGGAAAAACATTTGTTTTCATAACTATTAAAAAATAAATTTGATTATAATGCAGATTTCTTAGTACTATTTGAGAAAATTAAGAATGATATCACTGGTTTTTGATTTTTTTTTCAGGAATACTATATAACAATTCTTCACAAAAAAAAGCAAAAATAATTTGGTCCATTTTATCAATACTAATTAAGAAAATTGCTCATTGATTAGTAAATGGCAAGTACTACGCCAATCTTCGGGATCAAGTAATCGATAAAAATCTATGGAAAATATTAATACTAATTTTACAAAAAATACAACGTTACTTTTTAAGAATGATTTGATACTTTAATAAACTAATAAAGCTATTTTTAGAATTAGTAAATCAGGTTTTGAACTTAAAATAAAATACCAATGATTTAAGTATGTTAATACAATTGTTCATAAAATAAGTATATGCATTTTGTTATTCATACAATTGTAAGTTTTATTTGTTATGGATTACTATTTCACTAATTTTATGATTCTGAAATAAGGTATAAGAAGCGCCCGTTCAGATTTTTTTTATTAATATATTTTCGTTTAACTTTAACGTCGCCATTTTGCGTGAATTATACATAATTTTCAAATTTATAATTTGACCTACCCGGCCGCTCTTTCATTGGGGGCAATGTTGTGAATTTTTAAAGAGTTTTCCTTTTTTCTTCTAATTTACGAATCGTGTTCCACGGCCGAGGCCAAGGGTGAGAAAGTTGTTTGCTCAGGGGACAAAAGAAATTAAAAGTCGCTGGAAGGCCTTTCTTTCTCAATT
Source organism: Plectrocnemia conspersa (assembly GCF_051122295.1). NCBI lineage: Eukaryota > Metazoa > Arthropoda > Insecta > Trichoptera > Polycentropodidae > Plectrocnemia > Plectrocnemia conspersa. Next base: position 12,523,438 of record NW_028277176.1, read on the forward strand.
TACGCTTTCCAATTCCCAATCGCCAATTTATACTACATTATTTCTTTTAAATATTAATAAGAGTGATAATTTCACTAGAAGCTTGGGGGGTTAGATAAAATAATGATAATACTTATATAGCTCGAATGAAAATGAATGGAACGAGCCAATGACGGAATTAAAAACCTCTAGATCACAACCAGCTGAAACTTAATGGGACAGTCGTGTAACTGGAATTGCATACACCGAAGCAATTAACGAACTGAGAATGCACGTAAATTGTGCTTTTATGCAAATTGGACTAAAATATCTACGTATTATAACAAATTATACTTGATCCCCAATTTAAAGTTTAATTAGTTTATAATAAACCTTCAGTTTTTATTTATTATATAAATATGATTAACGGTACCGCAATTGTAGCTCAACTAAAGGGTACGAATTAATGTTTATGTGTATTTTACGCCAGACAGGGCGTCATTAGGATAAAAAAAAACTTAGACTGTGGTATAAAATTTGCCTATAGAATTAAACCTTAGCAATATTAAGTTAAAATTTGCGCTCGTTGAGATTAAATATATGTTTATATTTTGTCATTTATTTTAAGCAAATACAGAATTTATAATTACTATACTAATATTTGTATTTATGTATTTTATATACATACATAAAAAAATATTTAATTCCTCTAAATTTAAGTATAAATAAATGGATACTTGTGTTTTAAAGTGTATTGTAATATTAAAACGTTTAATCTAAACACGAGATTACTTATCAAACACTAAGAATAACATTAATAAAATCAATAGATCAATAGAATAACTATGCACGACCTTAGTGAGATTAGGAAAATCTATGATTATCGATCGAAATTATAATTATAAATAAACACTAATACAGATTTTCCAGACATGCTAAAAGGTAAAAAAATATGTTCCATTGTTTTCATTGCAACTAATTTTCTATAGATAATAGTCTGAACACTGTGTCTACTAAGTTATAATTAATCTGCAGACTAAAATCTTATTAAAACATGCTACGTTTAATACATATCACACGGCTTACGTAACCCAAGAGCAAATTGACTTAATAGCAAACCGTAATTTTAATCCATATTCAATAAGACAAATTAATCAATTTTGGGTCGTAGAGCTGCTTTGTTGTGCTCTCTAATATCGTCTAGACAAGATTAAACTATTTACCAAATATAATGTTTTGTATATAGACGACCAATAATGCTCAGTTATTATTTAGCACATTAATCGCTGTTTTTGCTCAGTTTTGTTAATGCTTTCGGACATTGGGTTCATTAGTGGAGGGTACAAAATCATAATACGTTATGTCCCAGGCACACCTTACGATCTCGAAGATGGTCATGTGAAAATACTTGGAATACCGAAAATGCTCCGAATACCCATTACTTTAACGATGCCTACGTTATAACGACTATTATCGTGAACGAGAAGAAGGTACCTTAATCGCCATTGAAGACGAAACTCCTTAGATATACCTCACAAAAACGAATAGTTTATATTCACAGCGATTATTATAAATAAGTAGTTTATATTTATGTCGTTAATCAAGTAAATGATATAATTAAGTTCTAGATATTTATGTATTTTAATATTTTAATTAAAAAGTCATTGAACAGTAATAATCAGTAAATTATATAGTATTTTAAAACATACAGCGTACCCAGTTTGAAAATTAAGTATGAATGATGTATTTCAATATTTTTATAATTATTTATTAAAAAACGCAATATGTCTATTTAACTAATGTTAGCATAAATAACGCATAAAATACAGCTTTTTGTAATTTAAAAACCATTTAAAGATTTGTTTAAAAATCAATAGGTTTTTAAAGTGAGAGAATTTTTAAAAAGTAAAGGAAGACTATAAACCTTGACTTAGATTACTACTTAGTGGCGTGTAAATTAAGAGATATAATTTCTATGGTTAAGCAGCATACAATTTAATTTATAAAAAATATTTTAATTAAATACATGCCTTCCAGAGGCTGCAATCTAAATATATTTTCATTCGTTAATCGAATATTTGTTTAATTAATTGTATTCGTTATTTTCAATGGTGAAATATTTTTTCATTCTAAGAACATAGTTGTGATATTTTTTTTGTATCATTACTACATATTACAACAATGAAGGTTTAGATCAGTGTTTCCCACGGTGGGGCGTACGCCCCACCGGTGGGGCACCACGCCTCAGAGGTGGGGCACCACGCTTCAGAGATGGGACACCACGCTTCAGAGATGGGACACGTCGGAAATTATCAAATATTCCACATATAAATATAATTTGCTCGTTCACGACTAAATATACCTACGTGCGTAGGATTTCTTAAAATTTGGATTTATACCTGCTGGGCATAACGAATGCCTACTTTTTGTCTTCTGTGTGAAAAATTCTTTACCAATGAAACAATGAAACGAGGTCGTCTTGAAGCACATTTTAAGGCGAAACATAGTACTCATGTTAATTCAGATATTATTTTCTTTCAAAATCTTAAAGAAAAATTTGGAAAACGAACAACATTAACAAATCTATTTTGTACACAAACTGCAAGTATTGATCGTAGTCTTGAGGCTAGTTACCAAATTTCATTGCTCATCGCTAAATGTAGAAAAAACCATACTATAGGAGAGAATCTAATCAAGCCATCAATATCAGCATTTTTTAAAACAGTTCTACAACAAGATGACAAACTCGTGAAGGCTATGCCCCTCAGCAACACTACTGTTTTCAGAAGAATAGACGAATTGAGTGAAAACGTTGAAATCCAACTTGTTGAAAAGCTGAAAACAAGAAAATTTTAACTACAAACGGATGAATCAACTTTGAGAGATAGTGAAGTCGTGTTGCTAGCTACGTAAGATATATTGATAAAAGAGAATTTGCAGAAGAAATGTTTTTCTGCAAATCATATTTAGATGTTAAAAATATACCAATGAAAAATATAATATCTTGTGCTGCAAATGGTGCCCCCAATATGATGGAAAAGAAAAATGGCTGCTTAAAATTAATGAAAGACGAGAATCCAGATATGACTGTGGTGCATTGTGTTATTCACAGGGAAAACTTGGTGGCTAAATACATTTCACCTGTTCTAAATGAGGTACTAAATTCCGTTATAAAGTGTATCAATATGATTAAAACTAGTGCTAAATCTGAGCGTCTCTTCAAGTTATTTTGTGAAGAACAAAATGCGGAACACGTAAGACTGTTACTTCACACTGAAGTAAGATGGCTCACAAAAGTAAATTCCTTAAAAAGATTTTTGGAATTATTCGATACCATTTGTGATTTTTTAAGCAACCGATCTGATATGAAGTTTTTGATGACGGTCGACGGTAAAGCATTTGTAAGCTATTTAACTGATATATTTGAAAAATTAAATATTTTAAATAGCCAATTTCAAGGATCGGAGAAAACACTTGTCGATGCAAAAGCAAAGATATTTGCATTTACCACTTTTATCGAATTATCTAAAAAAAATATTTTTAATAACAATTTTGAAAAATTTTACTGGCTCCAAAAATGTGAAGTGACTGATAATGCTATACGTGTTATTTTGGACCATCTGCAAACTTTATCAACTGATTTTAAAGAACGATTTGCTGATTTAAAAGGGATACATTTTCCAGCTTGGTTGACACAACCAATGCTGGTAGATATTTCAAATGAAAATTTGTATGAAGAAGAACTTTCGAAAATGCAAAATGATAATTCGATTACAAATTTATTCAATATAAAAGGAATAATGGCATGGATTTGCGAAGAAACTAACACAAAATATCCTAATATTACTTTGCATGCTAGAAATTTATTATTACCCTTTCCATCATCTTATTTAGTGGAATGTGGTTTTAGCGCCATAAGCGATTTACTCATTAAAAAAAGAAATCGATTGAATATTACAAATATAGGGGACTTAAGACAGAAATTAACCAAGTTGGATCCAGACATAAAATTTCTTTGGAGCAAGCGTAAGTGAATTTAATAATTTAAAAATGGATTAGGCATTACCATTTTATTCTATTTTACTTACATTTTTAATTTGTATTTTGTAATTATTTCAATTATAATATACGTTTTGAAAATTTAACTACTGTTTTATTAAAAAAAATGCCGGTGGGGCATATGACTTTTGAAAAGACTACGGTGGGGCATGGCATAAAGAAGGCTGGGAAACACTGGTTTAGATAGATTTATATTTTATAACAGCCATGCTCACTAGAGCTTATAACCGATCAACAAAATAATAAAAAAATTCAGATATTACTCATATTACTAAGTAAATATCGTTTAGCTGTGGACTTTTTCAGTGGTAATGTGATTTTTCTATTTTTAATCCATACTCGATGATAAGGTTTGATATCAAATCTGTCTAACGTTTAGGTTCAAAACAAAAAACGGCCACAATTGAGAAAATACAGCGTTACATAAATTTAAAAAGGACTGCTTGCATTGTTGCAATATACAAAGACTGTACTAAAGCAATGATAATTTTTATGTATTGTAAAAGGAAAAACTCACTTTTCGACCTCGAAGCCCGTCGATGGGAATTCAAAATTTGAAGATTTCATTACGAAGATTGTTTATCTAGTTTAATCAATGTATTCTTATAATCCTTACACATATTATGTATATATTTCATTTTTATGGTTATAACATACCTAGTTAATTTGCAAACCGAATATTTATATTGAGTCAAATCGAACAATGCACTTGATAAATTAATAAAATTATTGTCGCTTAGCAAAATTTTGTTATAAATAACAATTATTTAAAACCGTTGTCACGTTGATGTCGGCCATTTTGTTTTATATTTAAATGCTTATTTTTTTTGGTCGAAACAACAGAGTACATTACCGGTGGCTACGAAATCAATCGATCTAAATAAATTTTTATTTTTAATATTATAATTAAATATATTTTCTTTGTATATACAGGCGGCCCTCGACTTTCGGACGTTTGACTTTCGCACAATTCGCTATTTCGCACATTTAAAAAAAAACAATTTTTTTTTATTTTTTTTTTTAAATAAAATAAAATATAAACACGAGTGAGAAACGGAAAAACTTGTGTTGCTACGAACAAAAATAAATCAAGGACTCATAAACTTCACGCGATTCAAGACAAAGATGGAAATTATTATACGTTTTGATAGCAGTGAATCTTTGCTTCAATCGGACGTTCGTATGATACAAACAGATCTACGATATGTTCAATTTTGCAAAATAAAAATATAATTAAGAAATACGTTCAAAATTGTGGAAAATAAAGATATATTTCAACAATATTTAAAGATATGTTTCCAAAAAAACACAGCAAAAAAAAACATGGATGAAATAGAAAATCTTTGTCATCGTGGATCGATGACCAACATCAAAAAGATGTCCCTCTGAGTATTTCAATTATTCAAGCAAAACCTCTTAGTTTTCACAAATATTAGAAGGATAGATTAAAAAAAAGATTTTAACACAGTTTTTCAAGCAAGTAACGGTTGGTTTTACAATTTTTAAATGTGGTATTCTTTTCATAATATTAAATTTACTGGAGAATCGGCTGATGCGGATAAAGATGCTGCAAAAGAATTTATTTTATAATTATCCAAAATTATTGAAGACGGAGAATATTCCTCTAGCTAAATATTTAATGTAGATGAGACAGGTTTATTTTAGAAAACTCTTTAACTATGAAAAATATGAATGAAGCCTTCACGCACCTTGACAAATTTTTAAATATTATGGAAGATTGTGATCCCAATGGAGAACGCATATCTCAAGTGCGTAGGGCGTCAATAAAAACATAGCAAGTTATAAAATACTATATGAAGAAAAGAAAAAGAATAGTGGAAAACAGTTAACTCTTGATAACTTTTCAAAGGAAGCACCCGCAAACCCCACTTAAACGTGTCTTTAAAACGCCTCTTAAACATCTTATATTTACTTGATAAATAAATATTTTAAAATACACACAATTTCAACTTTTTTTACTTCCCTCGACTTTCGTACATTCAACATTCGCACACATTTTCAGGAACCAATTATGTGCGAAAGCCGAGGGCCGCCTGTATATCACAAAAATCACAAATTTTTCAATTATATAAAATATTAATATTCATTATAAAAAGTATCTATGTATTTTTAAATGTAATAAAAATCGATAGTTCATATTATCTGTGTTTTTTATAACTTTTTATTATCGTGTCCCCTTAACATTCATTAGCCCGAATAATCGAGAGTCATCTGTATTTGGAATCAGCACTGGTAATTAGATCGTGCTCATTATTTTAGATTATCAAGGATTTGCGAAATCCCTACCCAGAGCCTTAAATAATATTTTCTCACGAATACACGTAAAAGCGACTTTATACTCATCAAAACGTGAATATATTTCACGTGGAACATGAATGATTTGGATTCTACGTGTATCTGAGAAATTTTATTTTGAATTTAATTGCTTATAATTTTTTTTATGAATAAAATAGTTTTACGTAATCATTTCGATTAAACCAATTGTGAATTATTTTATTTGGTACAATAATCATAATTTTCCAATAGGATGACAATCAATTTTTTAGCTATCATAGAAAACTGAACTACATTTAGATTGGGTTACCAAATACTGAAAAATATTAGTATTTGTTATAATATTAAAACTCTTTACTGTTGTGTTTAGCAACATTTCTAAATTCAAACAGTAATTTTCGAGCGGGGCAAGATTGGTAGGACGTCCTTTGCAAATCTCGTAATCTCCACGTGGGGAGTAATGCTCAAAGTTGTGTAATATCCTGGGCTTCGGCCACCAGATCTTAGGTGTGTGTTTTGCACATTGGGGGATTTTCACTGCCACCAGCAAAAACGTTGATATATTATTTATTCATGATAACGCCGCGCAAAACATCTGCATTCGCTTTAAATGAGCACACAATTATTGGATAATGTCTAGGGGTGGTTTGGGGTAAGTTTATCGTGTTGGTTCCGGTCCTTGATGGGCACGCAGATATCCTTCGGGCAAAGTTTTTAGGGTCGAGGGTGGAAGCGAACAATAGTTGCATTGGAGTACGCTAAGCATTAATCACATATGTGTGTTTATCGCTCAAATAATTAATTATAACAATTAACTGTCAGGTTAACAGGTTGTATTATTACATATATGATATTGTAACTCTCATGTGAGGATAAATTATTTTTTATTATTAAAAACTCCGTATTATTAATTAAGACTCAGTTTATAAGAAATAAAATATATACAAACGCTATTTAAACGCTAATTCTCCCCATCATCATTCACAAATAAACTCTAAAGCAGTCCCCCTATTTCATAGACAAGATAAATGTTCGATAGTGAACATTTTTATTAATTTAATTAAATTTTTTTTTTTTATTTTTCTTGCGACGATTTTTTATGATAAAATTTGTACAGTAAATCAGAATTTTGAAAGCAAAGTATTTTTTTACTCAAAATTAGCTTCAAAGCCCATCGATACATGTAATTCAAATTTGACTGGATTCGGTATCCATGTGGTACATATGTTAAACCCACGTTATCTTCCCTTGGATCGGATACTATATAATATAATAACAATCTCATAAGCGTCCGTATATCATCTTGCAGCGTTTTTAATACGACAATAAATCACTACATGTATATGTGTGTGTGCACATACTTAGGTTGATAAACCGAGCGTATGTAACGTTATTGGTCCGTCTTTACAGCCGATGGCACATTTGTCCAAGAAACTGGGCTAAGGGTTTGTTATCTTACCCTTAAGGGATACATATTCCTGCCCACATGTCCTGGAGGGGCATTAAATCAATTTTATTATGGAGATAACCATCGGACCAGCGCGCTTTCTAACCACCAAGGCTACTGCTCATCGTTCAACATCAAAAATTGCTTATTAATTAAACACTTAACAATATCGATAGTCTTACCAAAATAAATTAAGTGAAAATTAATTAATTAAAGTTATATTACTATTAAATTTAAGTATTTATTAATGCATATTTAATGTATGGTTTATTTTTAACCAGCTCAATTATTTAATTGATATTTTAAGAAACTGAAACAAAAATTTAACTTTATGTTTCAGGTAATTACTAACTTAATTTGGTATAATTATTTAGGTTATAAAGTCAATAAACTTACAGTATATTTATGTAGGTTAAGTATAAATTGAGTTTAATTAAAAGTAATATTTATATAATATCGTGATCTTAAAATTATATTTAGGCATTTCATCAATACATATTTTAAGTATAATTTATTTTTAATCGGCATAATTATTTTAGGTACATTTAAAGAATAAGGAATCAAAATATGTATTTATAAATACTTATCTGATAGGAAAAATTAATATTTTTTGTAAGTATCTCAAATAAATTATACACGAAAAATGGGATATATATATATAAATATATATATTTTTTATGAAGTCTCGGGATTCATCGCGATTTTTGCTTACTTGTATTTTATATTTTTGAATGAGTTTCTATTAGTTTAAATATTATTACCCTCACTGCTCCGCGGATAGGAGCATACTAAAAAATTTTTTATCGTTCGTTTATCGTATTGTTACAAATGTTCGATCCTTGAAAACAATATACAGCAAGTAACTGCTAATATATATATATATATATATATATATATATATATATATATATATATATATATATATATATATATATATATATATATATATATATATATATATATATATATATATATATATATATATATATATATATATATATATATATGGATTTTTAGATTTTCGCGAGTATAATTATTTTTTAAATCTCGGGATTCATCGCGATTTATGCTTACTTGTTGTATTCTATATTTCGGCCGTGATTTTCCGGCCATGATCACGAATTGCTTGCGACATATATATATATATATATATATATATATATATATATATATATATATATATATATATATATATATATATATGTATATATATATATATATATATATATATATATATATATATATATATATATATATATATTAATATATATATTAAATCTCGGGATTCATCGCGATTTATGCTTACCTGTATTCTAAATTTCGGCTGTGATTTTCCGACCATGATCACGAATTGTTTGCGACTGAAATATAGAATACAAGTAAGCATAAATCGCGATGAATCCCGAGATTTAAAAAATAATTATACTCGCGAAAATCTAAAAATCCATATATATATATACACATATATTCATACAAACATTTCAACAATATTACACCTTTTAAGATAATTTATGTTGTGTGTAAAAATGTCATAATAAAATTATTACACCACGCTTTTTCATTTTTACTATTTTTACGTCAAAATCGTTACAAAATACTCGTATTTTCGGTGAATATTTCATGAAGAAATATTTTTCAATTCCGCCAAAAGCGGCTTTTATCTCCAGTTTTTACGCACAAAAGAGGACAGGGATTACGTGACATTTGATTTTCACCATGAAAGCTTTTTGATCCTCACGTCTATATATTTTGTATCTCTTTTCTGTATCAAATTTTCTATAATGTATGTTATATACATACATAAGTGTATATCGTGTCCTTAATACAAAGTATATAAATTAGTGTCATAAATACTAAATATTACATTACGAACGTTGGCATAGTAAAATATGCTTTGGAGGGTTAATAAATGGTATCAGATAGCACAGCTGCACCAAAACCCTCTTTGGACTAATTAAAGTTAAATTAATAACAATTGAAAAAGTATTATGCAAATTTATACAGCTAACTTTACATAAAATTTATGTTTTATTTTATTAAATATATATTTTCTAAATTTAACTATTTTGTGTCTATAAAATTATATTAATATTTGCATCATTGACTATTCAATTTCAAAACAATGAAATATGAAATGTAAATGTTTATATAAAATAAGCCATATCGAATTTTTATTATGTACTCTTTTAGGTTTGAGGAATATTATTATAAAATAAAAAAAGCCACAATATTGACTAAGTCCTTAATATTCAGAACGCCTTGTATATCTCTTTTTATTTTAAACACATAAGTAATACCAACATTAAGATGATTCATAAATATTTAAATATATGCTTTTTGAGTAAAATACACAATGACAATGTCTCAATAATAGCTATAATGAGCCATAGTTAAGAAGCAAATGTCTAGAAAAAATAAAATAAAAAGGTTCTAAAAGGAAATAAAATTCGAATAAAGGATCGTTAGACAAACAACACGTCACACGTAACGTACGTTACGTGTGCCAATTGATTGTCGCTTTGATTGCTGTTCAATTATTTCGATTCGCTCCCATAGTATCCTCAATGTCGGCCACTTCAACGACGTGTATGCTAATTTTAGATTGCAATTCGCAAAATTCCCGGACGGCCACGGTCCGTGATTTTGTAGAACCAGTCGACCGGCGCATCTTATTTGAGCGATGACCTATAATTGGATTTTGGATAATTATCTATATCGCGTCAATTTTATCTGACGATGCCATCTCCGATAATTGATTTAACGCGGAATTATTGGAGAAGATGGGTGTACGTATTCTGAACGTAACTGATACGCGAGTCGGATTAACCCCACCCGATGTGTTCCCTATTTGCATGTTAAATTTTACGGACTGGTTATCTGACGCGATCGAGAGACGTTATCTTATTGAATTGATAAATATAAGGCAGTGTATATATACACACATATTACGCTAAATGTTACTCAGTGAATCAATGTAATGTATAATATATGTATGCATATTATAGTACTATTCACGAAGTGCCAAGGACATTTGCGATCCTAGAATTGTACGGAAATCATAACAATGGATATTATTTGTTTGTCTTTACAGACAATGATTTTCATCAAGAATTTTGATGTTTATTTTTTACTTGGAGAAAAATAAAATGTATGATAAACTGTCTACATGGCCAGATTTTATATAATATTCTAAAAACGGGGGGGAGGGGTTCAAATCCATTTTAAAAATTACCAATCATAGTATTAAAGATAAAAATGTAGCACTGATCAACACAAATTTTGTCTATTTTTTTATCAGAATAGCTGATTCTGATAAAAAAATTTGCGCTGATACAAAAAAATCTTTTATTTCGTACGTAAGCATACTAAATACTTTCCGAAAAATGAAAAAAAATAAAACAGACTAGTATACCATTTGGGTTGAATGTACAGTTTGTAGAGAGAATAAGTGTTAAATAGATCGAATGCATTTATATAATTTTTAATCATATGAAAATTTTAATTTGTAACTCACGTATTTAGGTTGGACCCTTGAGGAACCCCTGACGGGGTGAAATACTCTTTCGACAATTGATAGGTTACAAACTGTCTACGATCGCTCAAATAACTAGAGAATAACTGAGCTAAATCATCCAAACAAGCAGGGTCCGACAATTTTTTAAATAATAACATACGATTAACCTTATCAAAGGCCTTCTCAAAATCCGTATATACGCTGTCTACTTGAATTCCCGCATCAAAAGATTTTATCACCGTTTTGCCGCTAGTTAAACAAAACTTGTCGAAACGATTTGAGACGTATTTATGAATAAATAATATTTTGAACAATTCAACAAGAGTTGACAACACTGTGACTGGTACATAGTTTTTAATGTAAAATTTGTCACCCTTTTTACAATAAACTTTTGCGTATTTCCAAAGATCATTAAATACATTTTAGAGGAGCTGCGAGACTGATAAATCAGGCCCAAAAGAATTTTCAACTTCTGAAAGCAGTAATTAAGATCTGAGCGCTGAGTTTCCTTAATGGTCAATACTAATTTAAAGTTTGGTAACCCTAAGGGGTGTGACTTCGCAGCCAGTAAGACGCAGGTAAAAACTAGTAGCAAGATGATTTAATTTTTATTACATGTATTGCATGTTACTATAATGGAAAAGATCGTTATTCTCTGGAGTGTGGAGAAGCTGACGAATAGATGATGTCAGTGGAAGGTCCACAGAGTTATTATTGGTGTGGCAGCGACAGTATAGCGGAGGTTGATCCCTCTCTGCTTCATCCTCTGAGCGTCCATGTTTTCCACGTCTTCCAGTGTATTCGGTGTCTGCCTTATGTATTCAGAGCTGCAAAGCTTGCTGACCAATTACAATCATGCAGCGATCACCTAGCCAATCATTGCACTCGCTTCTTTGAACAACGAAATATAAAGTAACATTTGCTTGATGGACATCTCCGGGGCCGAATTGTGTAACGGGAATATTGTGACTTTTCGGTGTTTTTGTCGGTGCTGTGCAAAATGTATTCAAATGTACAATTGTATATTTGTTTTGTAAAAGTATAACCATAAGGCGTTAAATAAATAAATAAAAGTGAATAACAAATATTTTTACTATAATTAGTGAATAGCAAACAAATGTTAATCACCGTTGGTGTATATAAATTACTCAAGTATCTTAAATAAATAATAATAATAATAATAATATTTTTTCCACTCGTGAATATTTTTCTTCACTCGCGAATATTCTCGTATCACATCAGTGTTTATAATCACGATTTGAGCAGCGTTCGATATTGAATTATCGGCGCCTGTGCTCACGTACCGAATTCAATCGAGAAGAAACGTACAATTTAAATATTTGCTCGCAGAATAATTTACTCAGACTTAAACTAATTTTTAAATTAAAGTTGAAAGTAATAATTTAAAGTACGGTAATAAAATTGTGTGATAGGGAATACGTACCTGATTTTTTTGTACTTCTAAATAAATTACCAAGGCATATTCAAATGAGCGAATGCTCACAAATCGTGTTTGTTCAGGTCACGTAGACGAACGTGATTGAATAAATGTAATTTATGGAAAATTGAATTATACATAAATCAATAATAACGGATACAATGCGTTGCGTGTGACATGTTTATAATATATTTGTGTAATGTATAGCCAGTTTTCGTATTCTGATCGTTGAATTGATAACATAATGAAATATAAATTTTCAATCGATTCTTTAGTTTTAGATGAAGATAAGTTAACGAATCACACGACCCTTAAATGCTTAATATATCCAGAATTCTAAAGGTATTTTTATTTATTTTGTAAATATTAAGATAAGAAATAAATATATTTTGCTTGTGTTTCAATAAAAACTCGCGATATAATTTTCATACAAAACGTTCTGCTTTGAAATTCTATAGCAATCCCTTGTACTTAATATTATATTATACAGACTTACACTAGTTAATAATTTCAATTACATTATTATTGAATATATTTCAATAGCTGTAAATTTTAAAGAAATTTCAATAATACAAACAATGCCTACATCAAAAAACAAGCGCTAGTAATTATTTGCCACCTAAAATCGAAGATCTTTTAGAATGCAATTTTATAAAAAAAAAACAGCAGCTTAACTTGTGATAATACGCATTTATGTTACAGTGAATATATACTGTTACTGGCGTTTAAATAAAATCATATCGGAATACTTTTTCACCAGCAGATAAATATTTCTACTAGCGAAAAAATAACTGCCATTTGATAGGCGTGACACGTTTAAAACATCAACGTAAATTATGATCTATAACTGACAGCTGTGAACGCTTATTAAATCCTGCACGCTATCTGCCTTTTTCGCTTAAAAAATAGTTTAAGGCGACACCTGATATGGCTAAAATGTTCCGAACGTACATATACCAGTGAAATTATAAATCAATTGCTTAATACATTTTATCTGGCTTAGTAATTAAATAATATATATATACCTACTGGGCAAAATATACATTATAACTAAAAAATACACATTCACTGTAACAGTTGGTTGATTAAACACAAACATAACCGAAACGAATTAACCAAACCTAACTATCATAGTTTTAACTAAATAGTCAAAATTCGTTTCTGCCACTAACATAAAAATATGCTAAAATATGGCTGGTAAATAACGTAATAAATTCCTAAATAATGGATGTGTTGGCTGATATTTTAAATCAATCTATAAAGGATCATGAAAAAGTGACTATTCCCTTTCGGGTTTCATTTTTATATGATATTGGAATTTGTGACATTATTTAATTCATAATCTTGGGGGTTTGCTTGCCATTAAAGTTGTGTTTGTGTGAACTTTGTAGCATAGTTAATTATCAAGGTTGACCGGAATAAAAATATTTTATTTTTCTGTATAAAAAACTTAATATAAAAACGTAATTTAATTGCAACTTTTATTCGCTCTTGCGTTCATTGTTTTGCATTCAAAATGAAATGTTGCCAGTTAAGCAAACTTTTTTGATAAAAAACTTAGTTTATTATGCAATACAATCAAAACGTATTTAACTTTTTTTGATATTAATTATGTTCTTTAATCACGTTTTCAAACTAAAATAGGAAAATGTTCCATTTAAAAGTTTATATGGCTATCTTTGCAAAATTCTGATGCACGTTCCGAAAAGTGTTTTTAAATTTGATTCGTACGTGAGATAAAACTTTGCACAGGGGGGCAACTTGAACCGATGAACGAAACCAAAGCTGCCCTTTTATCTCAACGTCAATAAAATTCGACAATGGAAACCTAATAAAGATTAACAATTGAGAGATAACCACTAAATATGTCTCTAACTTTTAATATTCGACTGAATAACAAACCGTTGAATCGGCATGTGTTTATGTTCATATTATTGTACCATAATGTGGATTTTACGGTCGGATTGAGTACTGCTGTTTCAACGTGAGTAAACCTATGTTGGACAAGCTCGTCGACCAATTGTTGTCGTTCCGCTATGTGATGCATTCGCAGACAAACCAATTAACATGTAATTATAATGCATATTATATCATTTTAATCTCAACACAAATATTATTATTTATATCAAGAAAAATAAAACAAATGTTATATGTAATTTACGGATAACATCCTTCTATCAAATATATTGCAAATATATCAATTATTTCCACTTTAAACATATAGTGTAATCTAGTAATTTAAATAAAAATTGATTTATATTAATATAAGTAGCAAGAATATTTTTTAATTTGGCATTTAAGAATTTTCAAATTTATATCATGACTAAAAGACCAGAATTATAATCTATATTTCCATAACATCACTGATAAATATGATGATCAATAATGAAAAGTAATTTTTGATCATGCATGATGATCTATATGATTTTTAAGATGCAGTGACTCATAAATATTACAAGTCAAGAGGCACAGTACACGCGCATCTGAAGTCCCGCGAGCGGTTCTCGCGGACCTAGCAACCGTCGATAAGTACGACATCATTCTTACAATCGTATCCAATGTATATAACGCGACACGAAACTGGACTAGATACACTCGACTCCACTACTGTGCTCCACGGACTTACTCGACCACTGACTTCAGCAATTTCAGAACAGGTCTTTAAGAGCATGTATCGACGATTTCAATAAAAACCTATCAATGTTACCAAAGATTCATTATCGAAGCGACTATTCGCGATATTATTATTAAAATAGATATAGGTGTTCATTGTGTTAGCCCCGCTGTAACGCATTGGTCAGTCATATTGAAACGAAAGATATACAATAAATAAAATAGAATACTTATTTTGATAAATTATCTTAAAACTTGTATCTGGCGTGATTATATTTTTTTTTCTATTGGGTGGTCAACCATAATTCCTTTGTGGCCAGCAATAAAACATTTACAAAAAATATAGATTAAATAAATGGAGTCAAAGTCATTAATTATATTAAGACTGAAATGCGAATATTGCTCAAAATAAATTTAATTCATATCAAAATGTACATTAGAAACTCGGTGCATTTTAAAACTTACGCGCTCAAAATATTGCGCTGCACGCTCGTAAAAGGCATCACAATAGTTATCATCGCGATGTATCTGTAAGATATACTATCTGGAGAATAATAAATAATATAATATCTGGAGAAATACATAATACGATTCTTTCAATATGATTGTATATAGAATAAATAGATAATTTTTCAATTAGATTATAAAACATTTAGCGACACGCGTTTGACATTTAGAGGTATCTGAATTAAACTTCAATGGAACATCTAATAAATGCGCGTAGGCGTGTACTTGCGCGTTTATTTGCGCATATGGAAACTTTTGCAATATCTTCCAATATAACATCCAATAAAAGATAGCTGGCTATAAACAAATTAATGTCAAGTATCAATATAAAAAGGGTCCAGAACTGCGTATGACGCATAAGGTAAAATAATAGAATTATAAAAAAAATACTTTTAAGGTTTTAAACTTAGCTAAATTTATCTAAATTTTTTGTTTGTATATACATATGTAAAATAATTTTATATTTTATGATCTATGTTAATATTATATTGAACTATACTGTTAATTTTATAAAATAACAATTATCTATTGGGCGTATTTTGAAACATTTCAATAAGGATTTCAATTAGGCGGTCTGTTTATATTAAAAAAACAATATTTGAACGGTTAAAATAAAATAAATATTATAACTTTTTAAATCCAATTTCATTGTAAATAAATTATATTTACCATGGGTAATAAAAAAATCACTGGTAATTCATATTATTTTTATGTACATAATAGTATAATATAACAAAAACATATTTCGTATTTATTGTTCTTCTAACTTTTAGCATTTGTAATTATATATTTGAAAAGAAGATTCAATAAATTATATCCATGGTCACTTTATTTTAAATAAATGCCACCTGATTTAGATGTATAATTCCAAAAAAAATCAAGTAAAATTTAATTCCATGTTTTTTTAATGTAAAAGTATCTGAGAAACATTTTTTTTAAATAACGACTGATTTGAGGTGGAAGATTGCTGATTACCTCATTTATTTTTACTAACATTATAATAAGCAAAAATGTGTTAGTAAAAAAATTAATATAACAATGAACAATAAAAAAACAGTCAAGAAACAATTTTATATATAAATAAAAATAACTCAATACTGAATATTCAAAGGTAGAGATATAAATTTAAGATTGACTTTTAATACCTCTAAAATAGCTTTTATGTATGTAAAAACATTGTCATCATGGACCTCAGTGTATTCGCTGAGGCTGTAAATGATTTATCTATTTTATTTTTATTCATTTTTTGCATTCAATCTAGAATATTTTACTATTTTGATAAAAAAGTGTGCTCAAAAAATTTGAGACCAAATCTTTAAATGTACTAAAAGAAGCATATATTTGCATATTTTACGACATATTCTATGAAATTAAGTATGTATCACTAATGTCGCTAATGCTTGCCTATTTTTTTTTTAACAATTATTGAATAAATATAATTTTTGAATACTTAATTTATTTTTCAAGTAATTTAATTACTAATTTTATTATATAAAAATCATAGAGAAATTTGAAACTGGTTCATAATTATAAAATCAACAGATTACAATACTCGACTCTGCCCTTCATTATTCATAAAATAAACACAACATTGTAATTATGGTTTTGCGCTTGACTAAATTTATAATACCACACCTGCAGTTAGATAAGTCTAAAATAATCATTAAAAAAGGGAAACAAAATACTTAAACATTTCTTAAAATATTACGCTTAGAATTTTTTTTTTAAATTAATTAAATGAGTCATTGGTTGTAACAATGGTTGAACTTTTTTTTTTTTCATATTAATAACCATATATTTTACTGTTCACAATGCTATAAATAGAAATGAGCAAATGATGAATTTCATTAGCAGTTTCCCCTTTTACACAAAATAAATTATTAAAATAACTTAAACATAATATCAATTAAAGTAACTATTTTAAACACACTATTATCATAAGCTTAATGCGATTATAAACCCTGACACGTCAAGCGGATCCTAGCGTAAACGGCATTGCTGCCAACTGAAACTTTACTTTTCGACATTTACTTATTAAATATTATTTTTATATAAGTACGTATTTAAACTATATATTTTTTGATATACTTTTAACTATAAATCTTAATTTTTTTTTCAAATAAAAATATTTTTTTTTTTAATAAATTTAAATGATGTACGTATAACATTACATCATACAAACATTTAAAACATTTCCAACAATTTACAT
Organism: Plectrocnemia conspersa; assembly: GCF_051122295.1. Taxonomy (NCBI): domain Eukaryota; kingdom Metazoa; phylum Arthropoda; class Insecta; order Trichoptera; family Polycentropodidae; genus Plectrocnemia; species Plectrocnemia conspersa. Next base: position 12,541,478 of record NW_028277176.1, read on the forward strand.
TTTAAATGCTCTTATAATTTAAAATTAATTTGTAATATGTATTTATAATTATTTATAATATAAAATTAATTAAAAATAAACTGTATTATCTAGTTTGTAAGTGTATGCATTTGTGTATTCACAATAGTACACTAACAAAAATTTTAGATGAAAAATGTAATATATCGAAAAAATACATACCCTATCACACCTACAGGCGAAACTCACAAATATAATTAACTAACAATCGTTTCATGACACGTCGACTGTACAGTCACTATTAGTAGGTGCTCTACACACACACCCAAAAATTGCACACAGTCCGACCTGTTCACAATTATTACGTTATTCAACCACAAATAATACACTCAACGGTTGAACAATCGACAGGCCGTATTCCAGGTTCTGATCGGCATTAATGCGACCCGAATTTCGGAGCGACGCCGTTTTCCCGACGCCGCGTTTGCCCCATGGCAGCCATGATAGATTCGCCCCTGTGCGATTGCGCGTAAAGCTCCGCACGAAAACTCTCGAGAGCTTTCGGCCGTTCTCGTCAAAACCAACCCCCCTCCCTCCACCACAACCACCTCACCTTGGAAAACCGGCTTGGCGAGAACGAAACGAATTAGGTACGGTTATTGAAAAAAATGTATTTCAATAAGCTGTGCTGCTAGGAATGATGATGATAAAGCTTCAATTGTATATTTGAGAAAAATTATATTACATCAGAACATTTTGTTTTTTTATTAATATTAAACGCTTGTATTGGTAAATTATATTTAGCATATTAAGATATGCATATATATTAAAATATGTTTTATTATTTTTAATAACTTTTTGGTTTTATAAATTCGATGCTAATTTAAAGATGAAATGAATCAAGTGAAAACATTTTTTTATAAGTTCAAAACCGAAGGTAAAATGCTCGAAAACTAAACGATGCTTATGGTGCAGTGGTGCTTTCAAAAATTTTGTGCTGCGGACAAGAGTTTTGAAGATGAAAATGTTGGTAGGCTTCCTTCTGTAGTTAATTAAAACCAACTGAAATAAATATATAGTTGAATTAAAACCACGTATAACAGTTCTTAAGCTTTGACAAAAGTTAGCCATTAATCTTCAAACAGTTCTGGACTAGGGATTCCAATCCCGAGCCAAAATTTTGATCCCGGGATTTCGGTATTGCAATTAGTCGATCCCGGGATCCCGGGACCAGTCCCGGGATAATTTTCATGTTATTTTATCGATAAAAATAATTTAAAATTAATAATACAATATATTTTTACATTTGTTTTTTATAACGTACAATGTATAAAGTACGTATAATTTTAGTCTTGGACTTAAAATAGAAAATAATATAATAAAAATAAAAAAGGGAAGGTCTTATATATTTATTTGAGAAGAAAAAAATGAACTTTTGACTATGTATGTACATTCTATGTACATTCATAGACACAATTAATTGAAAACATTATTTTGAATAAAACTCACGAAGTAACATCAAAGCATCAAGTGTTTTATCATTTAGCCTTGATCTGATTTTGGTTCCTAAGCAGCCTGCTGCTGAAAAAGCACGTTCAGACTCACAGCCTCAAAGATTCACAGATGACACGTGCAACTCGCGCAAGTTTGTACACGAAATATAACGATGTTGTCAATAATAATTTGATTGTGCTTGATAAATCAACCAATCCGAAAAATTCGGGATTATGTTTTATAATCCCGGGACTCATCGGGTATTGAAAATCGTTCGGGATCCCGGGATCCCGAATCCCGGGATCCCGAACCTATTCTGGACTTCTTACAAAATAGGTGCCGCACAAACAAAAAAATCACTTGTTCTGCGCTTCTTTTACGCAATAAAAACTATCTTTAGATAGAAAATTAATATATAAAAGTGAGAGATCGATCTCAATACAATATAAATTTCTTAGAATTTTTTTGCCCTATATATAATTTTGTATATAAAAAAGCTTTTTACTAATTTAGTTTACACAAAATCAGGGCATTATTTGTGGATGTAAATTATTTTATAGTTTTAATGAAATATAAATGAACGCAAATAATAGTAAAACATTAACTAAAACTTGGGAGTACATAATTTTTTTTAAAATATTATTTGAGATATTAAAATTCTGACTAAAATATGCGTGTTTGAATAATGGTCACGAGATATTTTACTCGGATTTGGCAAAAAATGACTTAAAAACATGGACTCTTTTTATTTATTAGGCAAATACATCCTAGCTAGTTTAACAATTAAATAACTTAAAATATAGTATTTTGTATAATGTTTTTAAAGTGTAAATCGAATATTTCTGTCTCTTTTCATACTACCTATTCTAAATATGCAGCTAAAAATTTATCGGATATATTGTATTTGTTGTTTAGGTTTTTCCGGATTTATTTAATATGTTACTTAGCTTTTTCAGATGTGATCGCGCCTCTTCTTACTCGCATCTTGTTTAACAACGTTTTGACCACCGACGTTGGGCGAATTTTGGACCTTATCTCAGCCGCTGCAGACCCTTGAGCTTCCTCGTCTTGTATTCGATTTTGTGTTTTGTTATTTTTCTGTTTGTTTGTTACTAAGGGAACAACAAGTGCATTAATTTTTGAATTGCTTTGCTTAGATGAATTTATATTTATTTGCTCTAGACTGTATTTCAAAATGTATTCTAAAAAAAATAGAATACGTTTTGTACAAATTTTTAATTATAAATTATTAAAAAAATAAGTATTTTAAAGGATAATATAATGTAATAGCTTAAGTAAAATTTAAAAACAACTCATATACAATCTGAAGTTGTGGTTTTTGTATAACTAAGTATGAGATATTCTGTCAAAACAAATTAAACTGTACGTAATATCTATTTAATAGTTCATTAGGTCCTTTAAATATTGAAAGTTTATTTAATATTTGAAGGACTTAATGAACTAAAAAAATGTGTTGTTGGATTAGTATATACTAATATATGAAAGATTAAATTAAATATATTTTTTGTTTACTCATGTATCGTATTAGTTTTACACTGATATTTTATTAACTTAATAAATTTATAAGTTAACCACCTAATTAAAATATAACTTGTTATTGATTTACTTAAAATCAAGGGTAAGCAACAAAGGACCCGCCAGGCAAATTTATGCGGTCCCAGACCACAAACAATATCATAATATATACTTGGCCCGCAATGTAAACAAAAAAATGAAAATATTATATTTATCTATACTAGCAGCTATTTACAAGTAAGTAAGTATAAAGTAACTATTAGGCAATTATCAAAGAATACATCTATTTTTTTAGAAACTCGGCGTTAAAAATATATATCTTGTATCAAACAAAGCATCTTAAATACATTACAAATTCTTTTATAATTTAAAATATTACATTTTATTAGTTTAAAATTGTTACATAAACAGCTATTATTCGATAATATGTTATTTAAAATTAAAAAAAAACACACTGAATTTTTCAGCAAAATAAAAAATAATTTACATGTATTAAAAAAATCAATACCTAAAATTAGGGTATAAAAATACAATATACAATTGTGTAGAAAAATATGTATATTACATTATATATAATTATTAAATAAAAATACCGAATATATACACTTTTTTTAGGTACACATTTCTTACAAATTTTTTTTGTATCTCTCTTAATATACTGTACTGGGATTTTATGTATAAATATATATTCAAATATAATAAGCACACATGTCATACAAAATTCAAGGTGTAGACATATTATTAGGCTTATTTTTTTAGGTAGTGTAAATAAATTAATTTTATTAAATTACATGTTTAAATGTACCACAGTTTGTTTCATATTATATTTATGTTTGTTATCTAATACCGTACCATAAATAACCCACACTATAAATGGCACTTTTGTATTCGAATAGTGCGGGCATGAGGGCTAAGAAAAATAAATAATAACGCCAATATTTTTCAATGACATATCGCCGAGCACGATTTTATAAACGGGATGAAATATATTGTGGATATCAGCGCAACAAAAAGAAAAACACCCACAATATAGTAACAAAAAAAGTCATTCGAAATCTGTAGCCAATTTTTGTTTCAAAGACGAACGAGCCAACTTTTCACCGGTTCAGCGACGGGTCGTGTATTTCCCGAGCATGAATAAAACATTGGTAATAAACCAAACTGGAAAAATTGCAAAAAATAAAATCAAGGGGGGAGCAAGCAAAGTGACCTCAGCGATAATGCTTAGCCTGGAAAATTTATAGTCGTTTACAACGAATCGAATTTCAGAGAGCGGTCGAAAACCGTTGAGAGTGCCGAACACGGTGCTAGATAAGAGAAATCCTCTCTAGACATGTGTTGACCGATAAATTTCCACTTTGCGATCTTATGTTTCAAAAAATCACTACTGTCTATTACTATACTTCTTTTAAAGCAATTAATACAACTATAATGTACACAGTGATAATATTCCTTCAAATAAATTTAATTGATCAAGAAAACATTTCAAGCAAATGTTAAAAAATATCAAAATTTTCAGCTAGATGTAAAATTTGTTTTACCAACATTTTTGAGTCCCATCTGTCTCTATCTTACATCAACCCCTATATTTCAGCTGAAATATTCTTCCTCAGCTGCTCAATGGTCTTAATATTATTGGCATAAACCCTCTCCTTCATACCGAGAGAAAATATTTCGGCTCTGATAAATTTGTTAAACGTAGAACGATAACCGTAGCTAAAAACCTTCAGTAAGAGCTTCTTTATGGTTCAGTTACACTTAAAGTCATTGCTCTTACTGTTCCATTCTTTTAAAACCACATTTTTTGATTATATACTTCTACAAGAATTTTTGAATTGCATATTAAAATCGAATTACTAGTGTCTATTATTAAAAGTTACAATATTGTAGCTTATGTGTGACTTCGTAGTGAGACGCAGGTGAATTTAGTTAGAGTTTTATTAGATTAAATTAAAATTGCGACAGACGATAAATGGCAAGACGTATTCTCCGAGCGGTGGTGGAGAAGCTGGCGGTGGTATGTGTGAAATAGGTATACGCGTTTAGTAAACGATATTCGCTTGATGGGCATTTCTGTATTGCTCTAATTAAACTTTTTCCATGGCGCACTAATGATTTTTTTAATTCTATTAAGATAGCACAAAAACGGGGGTCGATTTTCAGGATTCAATTAATTAAATTAAAAGAAATAGTACTCTTAAAACAACATAACCTTGTTGGTTTTTATAAGTTTACTAATATTTATAAATACATATTATTCTTGATTGATGAATTTAAATTCTTAACAGTTTATTTAATATAAAAAAATAAATTTAAATATTTCACAGTTTTTAATTATTTTAAATATGTAGCAATACTTAATATTGAAACATTTATGGTAACATATGTAGCGGCAGACATGTTTCACACAAACAGAAATAAAATAACAATAACAAATGTATAGGAATATAAAATCGAATTATAAGTAAATATTTTTCTAGATTGCTAAAATTTTATTTTTTTATTTTTACGTTTCTTGAAGAAGCCACTGTTACATATATATATACATTTAAAAAAAATCATCTTGAAGATACATAGATAATTTTTCTAACAAAACAGTTGATTTGTTATTATAACCCTAATTTTATTTTAATTACTGAAAGTTTTTCATTGTGTAAATAATTTTCTTGAATATTTAAATATTCACTATAATGTGTGGCGGCCAATATGCGTTACAAAGATGGGGGAAAAAAACACCCTTTTGCCTAGCAGGATAAGGGATAAGACAACGGAAATTTTGATAAGTTATCAAAATTGCAATTCTGGACAGTTCGAGCATTAGTGTTGCGGTAAAGACGACATTAAAGACAGGAGTACGAGTTAGGCTCACCGCCGGGGCTCTGCCCTTGACAAATTATATTAATAGCAGTCCCTAAATTTCCGGCATTTTTAAATGTTATTAAAAAACCTGTCTCACGGAAAGAATTTACACATATAAATTTCCCGCATAGGAAACAACACGACCGGTCCCCTTAAAAGCATCCCTAGAGACTGCAGATACTAGGCTCCCAAACTGCGGCAAATAATCGTAAGACTGCGGCTTTGCATGCGGCAAAGCCGCAGTTTTGTGAATATTTAAAAATTAAATTAAATTATGTACCATAATGGTAGGACAGCAATCAAAACAAATCAATACCATTTGACAGATGGTTAAACAGTCGGTAAGCTGTGCTTATTGGGAAGTTGTACAATACTGTTCTTGTATGCGGTACTTCAAACAACATTTAGGAATGCAATTGCTGGTGATTAGGTGGCGCACAAACTAGTTCTTCCAGAACCTCAAAATTGTGCATATCTCCTACCAGCAGCTTAAAGAAGTGCTTTCACATGTACCTTGATTACTTTGTAGGAATTTGGTGAAAAATAAAAAGTGTCAATATTTATATTTCTGTATGTACATGTATTTGAAAAATACCTTTTAGACCTTTTTTATTAAAAGTTAGTCAATTGCATTATTTGACAACCAGACCAGAAAGCCATGCTTGAGGGTACTGCGCACTAGGTGATTATACAAGATACTTAAGAGATTATTAAGGAAAATAATAATATATTATTATGTATAAAAACGTTATTCTTGGTACACATATATAAAATACACACGTACGTTGCATTTCTTGTCTTTTATTACACATTCTCCTGTATTGTATGAGTCGTATTTCTATTATTTACAGCTTTTGCTTTGTTTTACATGTTGGTTTATGCCACGGGATGGTTTATGCGGGCTATCGTACACTTGTACGGTTTACGACCTCTCAAAGAGACCGCGACTCCTCCGAGCAAATATCGCGTCGAACATCGTTCCGAATGGAAAATCGCAAAGAGGAAATTTGTCGGTCAACACACACATGTCTGGGGATTTCACTTATCTAGGGACCATGTTCAGGAAAACTCCAAGCAACGTTTTCCGAATCCAATTCGTTGAAAACTATCGTAATTCTAACAAAATTTGTCGAAACAAATCATGAATAACCATTTCCGACATATCTTACAATATTAACAAATTTACTGTTAAATTAAAAATTATAAAATTATAATTTATTTGACTTTATTTTAACATTATTTTACAACGTGGTGATGAGAATACTATTTATATTATTTTTTTAAATTACTTAGCAGTCTATGTTATGATTATTTATAAGGCATATCGTTATTAGTTGCGTTTTTATACTACGTACACATTGTAGCAATCACACATGTTCCATTTCTGTTTCTATAGAATCCTGGAATGCAAAAACATCCACTGACACAGGAAAAGCCGCAAAATTGTGGTGCTAAAATATTAATACAAGTCTTGGGGCAGGATGATCCGCACATTTTGTATTTCTCGAACATGGGGCACGTGGGGAAAATAGCGATTCCTGTAATTATTAAAAAATAAAATTATAAACTACTTTATTTTTAAGGTTAGCACATATTTATTTAAATGTGCTTGCTAAGTGCACATTGCAGCTATAACACATATTCTATTTCTATTTCTATAAAATCCTGGAATGCAAAAACATCCGCTGATTCAAGCTAATCCGCAAAATTGTGGTGTCAATATATTTGAACAAGATATGGGGCAAGGATCCGCATAATTTGTATTTCTCAAACATCGGACATGTGGGTAATATTGCGATTCCTTAAATAAAATAAAAGTATATTGATTAAGCGAAAATGATATACATACGTATATGGTGTAACAATTTACTTCTTAGACGAACAATTTTTTTTTCTTTCAGAGTAAAAACTAATATCAAAAGGAAACAATTTCAGAATGTATAAGTTATTAAGAAATATATTACCACCAAATTGAACGAAGTTTATTTAGATACCTATGTTGACTGTTAATAAAACTTTACCTTTGCTATATATATATAAAGTATATTAGCTTTTAAAAGTAAATGAATATTGAACATTTTCTGTGTCATATAAATTGTGAATGTCACATCTAATATTCAGTTCACGATGAATTTGAAGTCACAATAAAAATATTAAACTTCCAATCAAAAAATTGTAAATTTATCATTAAAACACATTTTAAATATTATACTAACCATCACTCCACGAAACAAATATGATTCCAACTAAAATTAGACTAAAAAGTGGAAGCAGCTTGAACGCCATTTTACTCTTGTTCTCTTGCAAAGTTTGATGTATTCGAGGCAAACTTTTCGCAATATATACTCGCAGATAAACACTATCGAACGTTGCAATATCAGGTTTTTAATCAAGCATTTATTACAAACAGAGTGAGTTTAAATGTAATATATATTGAACTTTATGTAAAATTAGTACAAAAAATATTAAAATTTACATATTGAAAAAATTTATGGTTGGTACAATTTGTCATAGTTTAGCAATTTGCGGCAAGGACACAATTTCTTGCGTTATTGCGATAGAATCCTTTGTTGCAGTAGCATCCAGAAACGCAGCGATTGGAGCAAGCTGGAGGAGCGTTGATGTTGTTGCAGGTCAAAGGGCACTGGGATCCGCAAATTAAGAAAGTTTCGTTAGCACCGGCGCACGTGACAGCTGAAACTGAAATTGCAACAAATATAAATTAGTTCTATTTAATATCTTACAAATCTAATACAACTCAAAGAGATCAATGTTTGTGATATTTTATATGATTTATGACATATCCTAAAATTATATAAACATATATACATCGCCAATTTCCTGAAACAAGTCATTACCTAAAAAAAATTTTTCCTTAATAATTTGAGAAATTTTCACGAAGTATATAAAAGTTATAATACTAATAAAAAATGCAAAGCGAAAAGTTTTCTTAATTTATAAACTTTTACATTATTTCATGTTGTATAAACTTGAAATCATGCTAGAGAAAAAAACATATTATTTTATCAATATCTCAAAAAACCTATTTTGTAAAAAAATATCGTAACTTGTTAAAGTATTTCTTTTCTATAATGCATACCTAAATTTAAGATTTTTTTATACAAATCCATAATATTTAGTGATTGTTATGACAATATTTGGTTTTGTGATGAAAATATACCCAATATTTTCTTTATTGATAAAAGTAGGATAAGACGAAAAATCAGACTTTGGCAAACAAAGGGTTAAAGTAATTTATTATAATTGTAATAAAATTTGGTCTAAAACAGAGTTTATTTAATATATTATAATACACAAGAAAAAAATATTAAGTTACGTATGAATCTTTATAATGAATTTTATTTTCTTCAAATAGTAGCTTTTACAAAGTATCACCCATTTAAAAATAATATAAATATTAACTATTAAAGAGGGACTAAAATACATTACCTCGTTGTTTATAAAGACACCAAAAAAATGTAACCTTGTCTATGCTATGCTAATTGTCACATAATCAAAGAACATACGGTCATTAATCGACATAACATCTAAAAAATATTATCTGTGAACCGATAAAGCTTATAAAATGCTAATATATTTTTGTTCAAATGATTTATTACATACATATTTGTACTTTAAAATCATTCTACAGTCACATACTAATAAATTATTGTTAGAAAAAATACATTAAGCGCTATACGTTATAATAAAAATACTGCAAAAAATGTAATCATATTTACCTTGATTGTAGTTCATCATAGCAAGCAATGCCAAGATAGTCGAGATTGTAAATACAGTTTTGAACGCCATTTTTAATTTCTAGCTATGTATTTCAACAACTAGTAGGATGAAACTATAATAAGCTAAGAAAAACTCACGTTTATATAGTAAAAACAGCTGATAAAAATGTAACTATGCACCGTTTGAAATAATCAAATCAACGAACGCGTCTAGTTATTTGTCTAATTCTTTTGTTTTTCTTTTTATCAAAACATAAATTTGAATAGGCAAAACGTAAATAAATTATTTATTTTTTATGATCTTATTCGTTAAATATCAACGGACAGTAAATGTAATATTAGAGTAAAAGTGAAATTAAAAATATTATGTACTTGACCCTTAATACTTTTATTGCTACTTTGTATTTAATAAAATACAGCAATTTAAATGTAATTTCTAATATTTTTTACAAAAGATTAGCAAATTAAATATACGATTAATCATTTAAAAACATAATAAACTCATAAAATTACTCAATGAAAAAATGTATAAATATATTTGCAATTAACTTCACGATAAACCCATTTTTTAAAAAATATAAAAGATATTTTTTTGGTATTCAAAGAAAACAGCGCAAAATACAAACAAAATTAATTTAAAAAAATATTTACTATGCTTTTTTATAAATATTTAAATCTACAAATTATAGCACTCATATGTAGATAAAGTATTAAATGCACTTAAATTAAAAAACAATATTATTAATTTATTTATTAACAAATACTTCAATGTTCTATAAACATATAGAGATAAAGTTTACAAATCCGGAAAAACGAGTGCATTTTTATCAATTAACTTACTTTAAAATAAACTTATCTTCTTTTAAAAATACTCGTTTTAAAAATGACAATAGCCGCCTAAAAATCTTATCGATTTTGTGTTTATTATGTGCCCGGGCGTTACGGGAATTGCGATAACAAAGTTGGACAGTTACCTAGATTAATGGTTTTACTTTTAATTGAAAAATAAAATAATAAAATATATTTATAAAGTCTCAATAGAAATGTTATATTAATTCTATTATTCTGTTCATTAAACTTTTAATTGGCATATTAGATTAAGCATATTATTTACGTTACCATAATTATTTATATTTACTTAATCAATTAAGTAAAATAATATATATATATATATCTTTTTATAATAAAGCACATCAGAATTTTCTACAACCTTATCAAAAATAAACATACAATTTTTAAGTATTCTTATCAATGGCTAGCTACTATAAAAGCCAGTTTATTTATTTTAGATTTCATTACCGTAACACATTCTCTAAGAACAAGAAGCAAGCCTTAAATAATCAAAATGATTTCTAAATACACTCTTTTTACGCTTATGTCAGTTATTGCTATCATAAGCATGTGTCAAAGTGGGTTTTAAATTGTATTCTATGATAAACTTTTACTAATTATTAAATTTAATATTTTTATAATATGTATTGCTTCAACAGGCATTTCATTCACCAGCTGTCCTACTAACGAAAAATTCTTGCTTTGCGGACCAGCGTGTCCTTTGACGTGTGGAAATATGGCTAACCCTCCAGCGTGTACTGTCAACCAATGCGTGACAGGATGTTTCTGTAACCCAGGATATTATAGGAACGGTGCTAGAACATGTGTTCTCCAAACTGCTTGTTAAACAACGATGAAAATTATTTTAATATATCTAAAATATATAAACAATAAATTAATATTTATAATGAATTTATTAATTTGGTGATCAAGGTGCAATAAAATAATAAAAATAAACAGTACTTTTATTGTTAAAACCACTATAATTTATTGATTTATTTAAATTGAATTAATTAAGTAAATTAAATTAAAACCATCGTAACCGAACAAGTTATCCGAATTCGTCACGATGGTCAAAAAACAATACACAATAAAATACAGGTAAGATTAAAAATAATACATAGTAAGAAAAAAATCATTAAATATTAACATTAAATAATACAATGTGGACTAGCATATCGAGGCTGTCATTAAGCAGATCAATGCAATGTCAACGTAGAAAGGAGCTGAATGGCGACAGCCATGAGCAAGTCAGCTAGTTCATACGTTCAGGCTTTAACGGACATCATAAGAGGACGCGATCGTGTTTCTTGAAGGTGTACCGGAACCTAATATACAAGAATATATTTAAATATTATATACTCCAAATATAATTAATTAATTTGCATAACTAATAAATAGGAATTATTTTATAAGCAATAAAAAATAAATAAAAATTAAAACTATTTACATACATTTATTTTGTATGGAAAATATACATACATTTTTTAATTTTTAATTACACATACGATTAACAATAATGTATAAAAAATAGATTAATAAATAATAAAAAAAACAATTTATTGTATTAATATTATTATCTATGTATTATATATAATTTCACATTTTTTATATTAATTATTCTTAAATAACAATTTTTAAAATTAGTATGTTTATTATTGCACAAATTTAAATTTGTGCAATAATAAACATACGTGTTTTTTCTAGGCGCTGTACTGCGTCTCATAGTCTTTAATTTATCTCGAAGATCGGGTTACACTCTTGGGATTATTGTCACTGATTCAGCTGCATTTTGTTGATTAAACGCTGCTTTCTCATACTTCTGATGATTGGATCGGTCTATTCGGCGTAATTCTGGATAAAGTTCCTGAAGTCTAAAAGAAGTTTCTGCCGAAGTGCCCGAAATATTTTGGCTTATATACCCTTCAATAAATAGAGAAAGTCTAACGTCATTCCAGAACGGACAGTAACCAGGCTATTTGTTAGTTTCTAACACATATATTATGTGAAGTGAAATGGTAATTTAAGTAAAGTTCCTAATTTGAGTGTCTAAAAAAGCTAAGAGAAATTATTTAGTACCGTCGTGTTCTGGCTAATATACCCTACAGATTTTGTGAAATTCCAACGACCTATCTAACCAATAAAGATAATTCGGTGCTGAATCAAAATACGGTATCGTCTAACATATATCTTGTCAGACTATCAAGTCTGACAAGATATATGCTAGACGATAATGTCAGGCGTCAACATTTAAAATTAGTAAGACTAGCTACTTCGTTATTCAACAAAACTTATAATCCGGGGATGCTGAGTTTGATAGCTCTTCAACAGAAATATTACCTAGTTTAAATTATTCAAATTTAAGAGAGCAATTCAGTGTATTTTTTTAATAAAAATAAATTAACTTGATTTCTATGTTCTTATAACACTTTTGATGATTTTTTTATATAAAAAAAATATTAATAAAATAAATGTTTTTTTTTATTTATTTAAAAAAAATTATTAATAAAATATTTTTATTTTTTTTAATAAAAAAATATTTTCTTCTATCAATTACAACTAAAGAACGCATTAAAAAAATACAAGTAAGCTATAAAAATCACTACAAATAAATTGCTAAAATATATGTTTTTTATAGTAGCAATATAATCAATTGCTGTTATTATACCATAATTTTTATTTTTGAAATTTTAGTGATAATAAAAATAAGTATGTTTTTAAGTTTGTATTTATGAAAATCACACATTAGTTACCAATAAAAACAGTTAAAATTCAATATCGACAACCACTTCCAATTTCAATCAAAAACATTTGAGTCAAACACATTTAACATGTTGTTTGTACGACGCAATTTCTGTTGTTGTTTCTGTAATATCCTGGTTTGCAGAAGCATCCTTTAATACAACTATTCACGGCACAAGCAGGTGGATTCGCCATATTCGCACAGGTCATAGGACAAGAAGGACCACAAATCAAAAACATCTCATTAGTGGGACACGCCGTTAAGGAAATTCCTGAAATTAAACGTAGTTTTAAAAAAATAATGGTTTGATAAAAATAATTTGTAAAACTCACCCTGAGCTATCGTTAATGTGGCAACAAAGGCCATAATAATTAAGCAGGTGTTCTTGGAAATCATTTTTATTGCTTGTTACCTTTTATAGGACAGTTTAATCAATGAAAATTATTGTAATAGAAAGAACCTTTTATAGGTAAAAGCCATAAAAATGATAAGAAAAGTTTGATTAAGAACACGTGTAGGTCTATTGGGCTATGATAAGGTTATGTATATACTTACTTTTTAATTATTTCCTTGAAATCAGGTTTGCTTTTATTATAATTTAGTGTTTGAAAATAACAAATATTTTGTTATTATTAAAATAAGAAGTAAACATGATGTACGAAATATAATATTATAATATTAAAGATTTCTTATAACTATACTTTTATAATAAACGTAAAATATTTAAATATTTTTATTACATACACAAAATATTAAGGTAAAAAACATAACAAGTGGGCATTTAACTTGCAAATAAAACATAATTTATGAAGGTGTTTAAATTTTAATCTTAATATATAAGGATGCTTTGTTTCATAACGACCTATAAAATATCTTTAAACAGAAAATATATATATAATATTTTAATGTGATTTTTTTATTTTATAAACCACACTTTTGTGCAACTTTTATTTTGAATAACCGCAAATCTAGATATGTAGTAAAAATTATTTAAAAAAATGGTAATATTTTTTTATTTATGTGTAGATAAAGACATAATTATTTTTTAAATATGCAAAAAAGAATATTTTTAGATGAATTTACAACATATATTTCATTGGTCCATGATCAGTGATTAAAAATTAAGTTTTTAACGAAAAAGCTTCCTTATTATATTTAATATTTTTTATTTCTTTATACCCGAAATTATATATTTATAATAAAGAATATTTATGAATAGCTGAAAATTATATATGTATACAATTTATTATATGTAATTTGTTTATTTTTTTTATTTATTATATGCAGGTAAAAAATCTTTGCGTGTACAATAGAGTACATTATAATATAATACTGACACATATTGTGAACTTTTTCTCATACAACTGAATCTTAAATAATATTCCTTAGGTAAATTAAATCAGTATTTATTACTTTATAAATTCATATTAATATTGTATTCACTGAAGGTATTATAATAACATTTTTTATTAACAAAGAGTAATTTATTACCTGTGAGCATCCGGTGATCCCGCATGCAAAATAAAACATAAGAAATTGTTCCGAGATTCGATTGTTGCAAAAAATTAATCATGAATCTTTGGAATTATGCTTGCTAATCTAATAAAAACTCAAATAAATAGCTAGAGAAGTGGGAGATTATAATTAACCATAATATGAGTAAAATATATTTACGAAACGTAAACTTAAAATAATAATAAATAATAATAAAAATAAAAATTGAATTTGCTTTCTTGCTTTCCGAGGCACTGGTAATGCGTTCTCTTGTTTCGACCAATGAAAAAAAAGCATTCAAATATAAAACAAGATGGCCGACAGTACCATGACAACAGTTTTATTTATTATTCAATAATAAAATTTTGCTACTCGATAATAATTTTCATTAATTCGTCATTTGACTGAATATAAATAATCGGATTGCAAATTAACTAGGTGTGTTATAACTATGAAAATTAAATATATACATAATGTGTTTAGGATAAGAAGAATACGTTGAATAAATTAGAAAAACAATCATAAAACAATCTTCGTAATGAAATCTTCAAATTTTGAATTCCCGTCGCCGGGCTCGAAGGCCAAAAAGTGAGTTTTTCCTTTTATATTACATAATCATTATCATTGCTTCGGATTTAATGCACATGTACGTTAGATTATAAGAATTGCAAATAAACCAGGTATGTTTTAAATGCGAACGTTTAATATATCCCTAGTATGTATGAGGATTGAAAGTTAATGTCGATCAAATCGGCGCTGTCGTAGTGGGAACGCTATATATAATATATATCAGCCAACGGACAGCTTATAAATGTGTAGTTTCTTGAAAGTTATCTAATAAACGACATTTTAAAATGATTATAAACGTGTGATTACATACCTGGAATAATCGATAGCCAAAATATCAAAGAATATCGAATTTAATAAATCAATAAATTTAAGAGTACTAATCCGTATTTCAAATATATTAAATTTATCCAATATATATTTTAGTTTTTTAACATATTTCTGCTAATTATTATTGTTACATCACTTTTTAATTTAAATATAAATTACAAAATGTTCTTTCCATTATTTTAATTTAAAGTATATTATCTTATATATACTGCAAATATTTAATTAAAAATAATTGTTATATATATGTATAATACATATATTGCAGTTATAAACATAAATATATTTTTGTAATCGAACATTTTAGACGTGTATATCAATTTCAAAAGAAATAGAACTGCTTTACCTACTAAGTCATTTATTAAATACCTCTTAAAAAATAAAATGTTTGTACTTTGTATGTGTTCACAAAAGTGGGCTAATATTACATTTTATAAAAGTATTTGCATTTTTAAGAGCATAATTTTTATGGAAATATAATATTACAAGTTCTACTTAACAAAAAAATTCATTATCCTTCACGAATTAGCAGGCACTTATTTTTTTTAATATAAAAAATAAAAATATAGTTATTAAAAATTTTAATTAACCTAATAATACATTTTAATAAAAATTAATATTATTAATATAGTTACATATTTTTGATTATAAAGTAAATATTTCTAAAAAAATATAAAGATAAAACTTCACACGCTATTAAAAATAATATTGAAGACGCTATCGAAAAATACATTGTGTATTTTTCAACATAGTCATAAATCTTTTCATCAGGAAGCAGCGCTCAATTTATTAGTATATGTGTATATGCACTATAATATACAATATATGAAATAATATTTTCCAGAAGTCCTCGTACGAAGTTCATACATTTTTAAGCAACATTTTTCTAGCATATCAGTGTTTTAAATAATGTCATTATTTGTAAATATGCCTTTGTTTGTATTACTGATTGCTTTGTGGTGTATGGGATAATCCTTTCTTTGACTTGTGATAGATGTATTGATTAACTCCACTAATAATATAATTCAGGTTGATTGAAACAACATTAAAACCACTGGATTAGGTGAGCATTATAATATTATGTTATAATCTCATGCTATTTATAAAACTACCTATTGATTAGGTATCTACGTGTGGTTTTTCAAAAATAGATCAAAGTTTGGTTTATCTAAACAGTACCTAAAACTGGTTTCGATAATATTTTTACAAATAACGCAATCGCAGAACTAAACTAGTTCATAATATTTTTCCCTATAAATAGTGTTGATGGGATTGTGATGGTATCATTCAATTAGAAGCTTTCAAATAAGCAAGTAAACCACATTTCATTCAACAATGGCTAGTGTAAAAGTTATCCTTTCCGCTGTATTGCTTGTGGTTGCATTGTTGAGCCTCACAAATGGTAAGACTAATATATTTTATTAATATAAAAACGACAGAATATAGTTCAGTCGACATTTGTGATTAATATAATTACAAATGCTATCTAAAATATCTATTGTTTACAATTTATTTATAATTCTTTAAAAATTATATTATTGCAAAAAATAATTGGAAATCATTGTATCGCATATATAAATGTTTGATAATGTTTTTGTCTAGGACTTCCAAACTGCCCGTCTGGAGAAAACTTCAAACTTTGTGGACCAGCTTGTCCCTTGACTTGTGCTAATTTGGCAAATCCTCCAGCTTGCACCAACAGCAAATGCGTCATAGGATGCTTCTGTCAACCAGGATATTACCGTAACAATGGTAGAACTTGCGTCATTATGTCTGCTTGCTAAAAATCTCATTTATAACAAATCATCTGATATGTAAAACAATAGTAAAATATATTGAATTGTGTGTAGAAAACTTAATACGTATCTTGTTTCTATGTTCCTTAAACATGCTAAAAAATAATTTATTTTTTATTATATTTTAATACTACATCTGTCAACCTAAAAGGTGGTCATATAAGATAACAAGTTGTAGTAACGATGGAGATCTAACAGTTCATCCAACCATGCACAGCTGCAAAACTCTAAACGTTCATATTGAACCAAGACGACTAATACAGATTCCGTCTACACCGTCTGGCGTCTCACAGCTCGGATGGCATAAATATTGAAATTTCTGAAAAATTATTGGCTCATCTTGCGGCCGGTGCTTTCTGGAGAGTTTTATTGTCTAGGAGCGGTGCGGCCATCGGCCCGTCGTAAACCATCCGTCCTTCTCCTTTGTTTCCTTCGCTTTTCCGAACGACCTTCATCAGCTGGGCAAGTTGTCTCGTAAAATTTTTGGAAGCTCCGCTTTATGTGCTTTGTATGTATCAACGGCAACGTTCTTATCCCGAGCAATTATAAAGTTGGAATTAAACTTTGCCATAGTATCCTTATGAAAAACGTCTCATGACCGCAACGCACTAATTAAACTTTATATCATATTGTGTGTGGTTTTTTCGTAACCTAAGCAAAATTGATCAAAATTACACATTTAGATAACAATTAAAATAAAATAAAATTTTATTAATACAAAATACTAGAGTTTTGGGTTTTGCTGCCGAGTGTTGTGATTTTGTCAGCCAGTTAGACCAGTCATTATATATCTATACAAATACACAGATTCAATTCAGATGTCAGAAGCTTTATTAAAAGTAACACAACCTTTGTTTATATTATACCTATCCAACTAATAAGGCATTATTTTATTATCTCCTCACCAAATTTTAAAATGATAAACGGTACAAGAAAATGTTTTAAAATTTTTATGCCGGTTAGAAATTAGTTTTTGTAATATATTTTTAAATATATTTTTTTAGTCTCTTTTTGTATTTATAATTATATAAATATATTTTATTTCATTCTAAAAATCCACAGTAGATCACATTTAACAATATTAAAATGCTTAAAAAATTACTATTTAAAAACATTAAAATAGCACTTGGCATTTTAAGTTACGACATAAATAGGGTTAACGCTTTTACTCACGCATATATTTACAGGGAAATAATACTTACAGTCTTGGTTTACTTAAGCTAGATTTTAACTAAAAAGCACACATGGAAGCTATATTTATAAATCTATAAAAAATGTTTTTTTCTTTTATTTTAATTGCCGCTCTTGTAGCTTATTAATATTGACAAAATCATAATTGTAGCTGCAAGTCACATATTTCAAAATTAAACGAGATCCGTATCCAATTATATTTGAAGATATCCCCTATGGGAATATATTATATTATAATATTTATAAACGCTTGATGATGCTTTTTATATACCAGAGTCAGAAAAATAATGTTTTTATATCGTATAAGTCGATTAAGGGTCAGAAAATAATATAGTTCTTCTTATACCTTTTCCTTCCATAATTTCTGTTACATTTGAAGCATGTCCTATATAGCTAATTTAATGCGCGTATGATTGCACAGTTGCGTAGATATAAGTAAGTTAGTAATTTAAGAAAAATATCTCAAAGATAAGCTGCTCACAGAATCTACTTTGAATCTTGATACCAGAGGGTAATTTTTCTCTGCCATAAAAATCAATCTAATTGCCTAATGATGAGTTCTCGATAAAACACGACAGCCATCCGAATTCAGAATAATATAGCAAATGCTTATATTCAGCAATTTAAATTCGCTCAAAAGTGTTTAAGAATCGTATTGTATGGTAATAAAAAAAATCTATTGATTCAAAGCGTTGATACAAAGTTGAGACATTTTTACGGTCTTATATATTATTTTTCTTAGGAATTCTGAATTTATGCTACTTATTTGAAATCGGATGTCTGCGTTGGTCTATAAAGTCCAAGGGTTGTTAATATAATATAAAGTAACTGAAATATGAAGGCAATTTTCCTGGCCACACCAAATCGACAAGAAAAATATTGCTTGTCTCCACGAAATGTGCAAAAATATTTGTTGTTCTCATATTTTAAAATAAATTGCCTTTGAAATATGACCCTTTTTCATAAATAAACAATAGTAAATAGGGTAAAATTTGCTGTTGGGGTGAATTTCATTTTGCTTAGGTACAAACCCATTTATCTATCATGTCATTAAATTTGCTCAGTATGTTACTAGATATGAAGACTAGTTTTGGAATTGCGTTTTATTAAAAACTTGTATACTCAATTCAAGCAGTTCTTTAGTCACAGCTATATTTTCATCGTAAGCAGTATCTTAAAAATCCGTTATTTATATCTGTTCTTAAAAAATTAAAATATCTTTTTATCAATAAATTTAAAATCTTATTAAGATATGGTGGGATTAATTATCTAACAGTGCTATTTCAATGTTGGCATATCTTTATAAAATGCGTAAAATACCCATAGAAATAAAAATAACAAACTAATTATAGAAATAGAAATAGGCAAACCCAGGGGCGTAGCTATGGGCGGCATCTGCTTGGGGGCGGCATTTTCGCGATGGAAGGACCGTTCATGTAGTTTGGTTCTTAAGCTGAGCAATATAAAACAAAACATCTGTGATTACAATTTAAAGAAAAAAATAAAAAAGTTTACAATTTAAGTAAAATAAAAATAAAAATACAGGAAACAATAAAATAAAATAAAAAATAGATAATCGAGTAAATTTCATTTGAGGATTGGAATTATTGAAATGTTGTCTATAGCCTCTAAAAAAATATGTACTTTGGAATTTTATGCTTGTATTTAAATTTTATATTGTTTTATCGTAGTCTATAAGGTTAAAGGAGAAAATGACGAATTTCGTTTTTAATGCTCTGAATTTTATCGCGAATATCGTTAGTCAGTTTTTAATTGCAGAGATTTAGTTTTTTTTCACTGATTTCTCACTTTATTTTTAGTTAAAATTAATTTAATAATCGATTGAGTATTTGTAGCTTGTTCGATTGCCGTTAATAAATAATTAATACCACCGTCCATAGTGCCTGTTTGGGGTATAGTTCTGTCGCCCAACCATTATACAAGACTCGACAATACTCTTGAAACCTTTCCAATCGGAATAGTTATAATAAAATACAATTTAATGGATAACCTTAGACTCACCCTCCGGTGTAAAAATCACAGAAAGTGGTACTAAAATATTTACCTCCCTGGTATCCATTAAAATACTACATCGAAAATTGTTAAACCATTAAAATACTGCAAAATTGGTAACCATTAAAATACTGCATCGAAAATTGGCAAATCATATACAAAAACATTCGCGTCATTCTGTTACACAACTATCGACACCACAGTGACATAAGTTGCAATTGACAAAAAAAGCGACCTATTCTTATAGGGTCATACATTGTGCGCCACTTTGTTTAATTCAAAATTCGTCAATGTTTTATACAGTATTTTATTAATATTTGTTATTAAGTTAAATTACCACTGCAATAGAATTAAACTAAATTTTGTCGTCTATTTTACGATTTTCCTAATAATGTATGATACAGTTTTTTCAGCATAGAAAATTCATTCCAATTTTTCGCACCATTGAAACACAAGTGCAGCATAGACACGCGATAATGGCACACATATACTGCATATGTGTATGTGTGGCAATTTTTAAAAGTCCTAGTGCGATTCATTTCTCGTGCGGTTCACAAAGGACAATTTGCAGTGCATTTCTTAAGAATGAGAATCAATGAAGCCGAACCGTGCTAGGAATGTTCGCCCGGCTCGTGTGGAGCACAAAGAGCGAGCTAAATAAACGATAGAAACGTTTCCTGTCCGATTGTAAGTTAATGGCTATGGAGTTCCGTGGAATACCTAAAAAGGAGCTTCTCACGACACACGTGGCAGAACGGAAAAATGGACGAGTCACGTGTATTTTATCACACCACTCACGATTGGAACCTGCGAATATACACGTGACATTCAACGTACACTGTAAAACGTAGTACATTACCAATTAAGCTTTTGATTTTCGAAAAGGTTTGTTGAAAATAATTCAATATTTTGTATATTATGTTATGATAATATTGTGATTACGACGGGCTTGTTGTTAGTGTTTCATAATAATCGATTAGACTTGCGGCGCTGCATAAACAATGAAAAAATGTACAGACGCAAAAAGATGTAAAGTGATGACATGTGTTCAGAAAATTGAAAAAGTACATAAAAAAAATCTAGTCTGACATTCTGGTTTTTCGATGTTTTTATATTTCTCAAAGAATTATAATTCTCATTTTCACTTTTCGATATTCTCGAAAGTTATAAAAAAAATATATAGTTTATAATATGTAAATATATTTTAAGATTCAATTTTAATAGAATGATGATTTGTTATAATGAACGCGAAGGACCAAAACGGATCGATAATCTTCGATTAATATGTGTCGAGTTACGAAGGAATTTCCAGGAATATTGTTTTTGAAAAATTGATATTTTTATTATATAATATTTTATTTATTTATTAATTCCTTTGATTTAATATTTATTATTTGTGGGTGTTGTATATAGTAATGGCATAGTTGGATTGTGATAACCTTTTATTTGGATTAATAAATGTTTATTATTCGTTTATGGCATTTTGCTTTCAAATCTTTATAGAAAAACATATTTTTTTAACTATTATCGCAAGAGTATATAAACTCTTTCGAGGAACATAATCTTTTCTGTTTGTCATTTACAATAAAATGCTTAAAGCTATATTTATGTCATTTAATATTACGTATATTATTAATACAAATTGTATGTATTGATTAAGTAACATGACAATAACTTCTGTAAATTAAATGGTATATATTCATTTTAACATTAATAAGTCTTTAAATATGTAATATTATTGTAGCAACAGAGCTTGGTGTATAAATATCTATGTAAATATGTACAAAAAAAATATTTATTTGGCTGCTACATAGTTCATATTACTGTTGTATCAAATAAAAATAGACGATTGTTAGTTGTTTCTTAAAAGGTTTAATTTCAAGGTAATTAAATATTTGTATTATTTATTATGATATAGTGTGTTACAAAAATAATATATAAATTACATTTCAATGCTTTGTATCTGGTAATATAATTAGCTACAATAAATGCGGTTAATATTTTTCAACTATATTATGATCGTAATCGTTGGAATATATTATCCCGTATTAAAGTGATTTTTCACACGAATCTATTTTCCACGGTTGCTGTAATTTAAATATATAATACAAAATTGAACACTAAATTAATTATATTCATATGAACTACTTAAAGTCAAAACAAACTAAAATTCCTTATATATTAAAAAAGAACTGATAAAGAAGGTAAAATTAATCTGTAATTTTAATCAAGAATTGAGTTATCTCATGTTTGTTATTGTGACAAAAATATTGTTATATATTTATTATTAATTTAAAATCAAGTATTTTATCCACCAAACTTTTTTATATCTACTTAAACTTAATATTGTCTTTAATATTTTATTACTATCAATTTTAAGAGGTCTTTCGCTTCGAGTTCTATTGGCCATAAGTTGAGTAGACCTTCGCAGGTCAACTTTAGGTCAAAAGTGACCGTTTGTCTTGTCGGCACTAAACCCTACACAATTTAACCCCATACTATTACACGTATACGCCTACCTTCTATACTCTATTATAATAATATTAAATTATGTTATTTATCTTCAATACGGCCGAACGCTCAGCGAACATAAACATCTCAGAATTAATCCAGGCTCACGATTTCAAATGAATTGTATTCATAATCTGCGCATATTCCCGGAATATATCGAACGTTAAATCCGCTTATAAACGTGTTATGAATGAAATATAATTAAAAAGTAAATCTGCATTTGTAACTAGTATTTGCATTAGAAAAAAGTTATCTAATAAAAAAATAAATTTAAATTTAACTTTTATATTGTTTTGATACAAATATACAATCATCTAATTTAAATATAAAATTTTGGGCTGACTTACAACTTCTGACTAAAAAATTACTCTCTCCTTATCAGTATGTATTGTATCACAATCAATAATATTAAATATATTTGGAATTAGAGTATTGTGAGAAAGTGAAAATTTAAAGTTTCTAAAAAAATACATTAAAATAAATACCGAAAGCCTAAGAAATAAACATAAAGCGAAAGAGATTTTCCCTTTTAGTTTAAAAAAATGTAGTAAGTAATCATTATATGCTATTTGATTTAATTTAGGTGTTTTATTATATATTTTAAATACATCAACACCGTTAGTTTATCGTTGTAATTATTCTTAGAAAAGCATAATCTGTGTATAACAGTAACAGTAACAGTAAATCAATCATAGAATATTTTTTTATTATTGGGTACACATAAGTTGTCGATTTATATAATTTTTATAATGAATTTATTGCTAAATATATCCATTGTATATAATTAATTGAAATTTGTTTAATATTATTAATTAGGTTGGATTTTCATTATCATTTCAGAAAAGTAACCAAAATGCAAATGAGGTAAACGCAAAAATAAAACCAGGCGAGTTTTTCTCACCTGTGACAAAAAAAGATGGCGTATTTTTTTACGTTCTCGAGTGTTTTATTAGATTAATGAAAAGTCTTGAGGGGACGGATCGACGAATAGTAAAAAGGCTTTTAGACTCTCCCTTCTTCCATGGTTCTGCGTATAAAATAAAGAAATACA
Source organism: Plectrocnemia conspersa (assembly GCF_051122295.1). Classification (NCBI taxonomy): domain Eukaryota; kingdom Metazoa; phylum Arthropoda; class Insecta; order Trichoptera; family Polycentropodidae; genus Plectrocnemia; species Plectrocnemia conspersa. The sequence continues at coordinate 12,565,589 of NW_028277176.1, forward strand.
GTTTGTTAGGAATTATTTCACTAAAATATATTTTATATGAAGTCACTTGAAGAGAAAGAGATATATATTTGCGATATTAATGAGACTTACAGACATGAGTGGCGTATAATAATGACGATCTCAATAGAAAGCTGTGAAAGTTAATTGCTTCTCAAAACTCGATTTCGACGAGCTTTTGCGAATTAATTAAAATAAAGCAGATATTCTGAAGCAAATCTCATTGTTTATTAATGTTTTAATTAATCAATAATATATTTATTAAAAACATTAAGATTCTAAAATATGATTAGTAGACGATCGATTTATTAAAATATGCAATGCATCAAAACGTTTCATTTATAATTACCGTCTTAGATATTACCAAAGATCGGGATTTCAACGTAATCAGCCAAAGTTAATCCCTCAGTTTCTAAATTATGCTTCGGTGAACTTAATACCTGTACTTAATGGGAACAAGATACTGATTAAACCGTCACCAATAAGGTTCTTAGACTATCGCGTAGTGAATATAGTCATTGAAATTACATAGTAAGCATTTATTATATGTTTTATTTCAATTATGAGTCTAATAAAATATTTAAAAAATATATTATTACATCATTATTAGAAACCATATTAAAAATAATACATATTAGACCAATTTTTAAATAAACTAAGAACTATAATAAGAGCGGTTATATAATAAAATAATATAAACTAAATTGCGTTATTTTACTTTAGTACATACTATTTTTAACTAGCAGTTTTACATAAATAATAAATCAGATAAATAGATAGCGTCAAATTATTTTAATTCCACAATGCAATCTACTTGTTACAACTAGTTTAACTAAAATTGAATTCGTCACAACAATGGTTGTACTTTAGATTATCGTAACTTTGTACTAAGATGTCATGTCATGTCAAAGTTTGAAACAACCAATAATTTAAAAATTCGCACGCTTTTTAAAGCACAAACTCAGGCTGCTGATTATCTATTTATTTCACAAAACAAAGTTTATGTTTTAAGACTTATTATTCCTAAGCATCTTAAGTTAGCTCAAGATTTCGTTTTTCTAACAAAATTGCAAACCATCTCTCCTTAGTTTAAACCTCGTTAGAGTACCCGCCCCTTCCGTCACATCCCCTTCAACCGTTCCTCTTAAACATATTACAGGTTTTCAATGGACCGATAAAAAGGAGGCTCTCGCGCACAGTTTGAGCCACTTAATTCGGCTAATAGCATTATTTTTCCGGACGAAGGAAAAAATCCAGCGGCCCTTTTCTCGTTGAACAGCGATCGCGCACGAGAGGGACGAAGCACCTTGATGAGACCCGTAATTGGAGAATTCTATAAAACCTTAACGTTATTATCTCGATCTCGTTCGCAGTACAATAATCATACTTTGTTTCTGCGATATATGTATTTTATATATATTTATTTTAGATTATGACAAGAAAGAACATAAGTATATAACTTAATAATAAGTCTTACAATATTTATTTTCAACTTTTCTTTTTGCTGTTTTTTACATAATATATTTTTTTTATTAAATATTACAACTGCAACCGAATGAAATGGAATTTTTTTTAGGTCAAAGTTCGATATTACAAGATCGTAAGAAAATACAAATTTTATTAGGCAGCAAAACTTAACTGCAATATTAATCGCAACATTGCAATAAAGTGACGCATCAATAAACTACTTATTAATAACTAGCTGTCTGTCCCTCACTATCATGAAACACTGCAGCTAGTGAGTATGTTTAAATACCGGGCCCTTGTTTCGGTCTCTACGAGAAGATATACTTTCTTAATAAATATGTGATGAGTTTAAAATTACAAATATTATAGGTTTTTTTTATTGTAAGTGATCTAAATGTTTCTACTTTTTTTGTATAATACATTTTTTCAATTTTCGCGTATTTCATTTAAACGTACTTTAAAACTAGCTTTACGTAATATTTTTTTTATTTTGAAATCATTTATTAGTGCTTAAAGTTTTGTGAATAATGATAAAATATTATATATTATATACCATATGTGAAAATAATTTTAGTGCGAGTAACTATCCAAAAAAGGTATTAGGGCAATTTTAAAATCGCAAAATAAAACAGAAACTATTTAAAATCTACCAAATGCCAACGAAACAAAAAAAAATAATTTACAAAGTTTCGACTTTTAACTCGTCTAAATTTTGACTTAACCTAAAAAAAAATTAAAATTTTAATCGTATTTTGGAAAAAAAATTACTTACGTTTTCAGCTGTGTCTCGGTTCGTGTGCTGGATAGAGCGTTTAAAATTGCTAATTCTGCAAGATTATACAATTGGCAACAAAACCTAATTTAAAAATTTTGCTCTTTCCGTTAAAATACAGCAAAATTTGGCGTTTTTAGCTATATCTCGATTTGTGAGCTAGATGGAGCGTTAAAAATGGCGAATTCTGCAAGACTTAACAATAAGCAAAAAAAAATCACTTACGTTTTCAGCTGTATCTCGGTTCGTGTGCTAGATGGAGCAATAAAAATGGCGAATTCTGCAAGATTAAAATATTTGAAACAAAACCTGATTTTAGGATTTTGCAATTTAGGTTTGTATATAGCAAAATTTGGCGTTCGCAGACAAAAACAGCTGAAAAATTACGCAAAAAAATATTACTAACTATAAATGTTTAAAGGTGTGGCCATAAAAACCGAATGGTGATTTTTGCAACATTGCAATTTTTTTCGCATATGGAAGCCTGGTTAAAGTACCATCGGAAAAAAATATAAATTTATAAATTTTTAACTTTTAACTCGTTTAAATTTTGACTAAACCTAAAAAAAATAAAAAAATTTTATCGTAATTTTGCGAAAAAAATCACTTACGTTTTCAGCTGTATCTCGGTTCGTGTGCTAGATCGAGCAATAAAAGTAGCAAATTCTGCAAGATTAACCAATTGGCAACAAAACCTGATTTTTAAATTTTGCAATTTAGGTTTGTCTAAAGCAAAATTTGGCGTTCGCAGAAAAAAACAGCTGAAAAATAACGCTATAAAATATTATTAACTATAAATGTTTAAAGGTGTGGCCATAAAAACCGAATGGTGATTTTTGCAACATTGCAATTTTTTGATGCATATGGAAGCCTGGTTAAAGTACTATCGGAAAAAAATATAAATTTATAAATTTTAAACTTTTAACTCGTTTAAATTTCGACTTAACCTAAAAAAAATAAAAAAATTTTATCGTAATTTTGCGAAAAAAATCACTTACGTTTTCAGCTGTATCTCGGTTCGTGTGCTAGATGGAGCGTTAAAAGTAGCGAATTCTGCAAGATTAAGCAATTGGCAACAAAACCTAATTCAAAGATTTTGCAATTTAGCTTTGTATATAGCAAAATTTGGCGTTCGCAGACAAAAACAGCTGAAAAATAACGCAAAAAAATATTATTAACTATAAATGTTTAAAGGTGTGGCCATAAAAACCGAATGGTGATTTTTGCAACATTGCAATTTTTTGATGCATATGGAAGCCTGGTTAAAGTACTATCGAAAAAAAATATAAATTTATATATTTTTAACTTTTAACTCGTTTAAATTTTGACTTAACCTAAAAAAAAATAAAAAAAATTTATCGTAATTTTGCGAAAAAAATCACTTACGTTTTCAGCTGTATCTCGGTTCATGTGCTATATAAAGCGTTAAAAGTGGCGAATTCTGCAAGATTTACCAATTGGCAACAATACCTGATTTTAAGATTTTGCAATTTAGGTTTGTCTTAAGCAAAATTTGGCGTTCGCAGAAAAAAACAGCTGAAAAATAACGCTATAAAATATTATTAACTATAAATGTTTAAAGGTGTGGCCATAAAAACCGAATGGTGATTTTTGCAACATTGCAATTTTTTCGCATATGGAAGCCTGGTTAAAGTACTATCGGAAAAAAAATTTAATTTATAAATTTTTAACTTTTAACTCGTTTAAATTTTGACTTAACCTAAAAAAAAAAAAAAAAATTTATCGTAATTTTGCGAAAAAAATCACTTACGTTTTCAGCTGTATCTCGGTTCGTGTGCTATATGGAGCGTTAAAAGTGGCGAATTCTGCAAGATTTACCAATTAGCAACAATACCTAATTTTAAGATTTTGCAATTTAGGTTTGTCTTAAGCAAAATTTAGCGTTCGCAGAATAAAACAGCTGAAAATAACGCTATAAAATATTATTACCTATAAATGTTTAAAGGTGTGGCCATAAAAACCGAATGGTGATTTTTGCAACATTGCAATTTTTTGATGCATATGGAAGCCTGGTTAAAGTACTATCGGAAAAAAATATAAATTTATGAATTTTTAACTTTTAACTCGTTTAAATTTTGACTTAACCTAAAAAAAATAAAAAAATTTTATCGTAATTTTGCAAAAAAAATCACTTACGTTTTCAGCTGTATCTCGGTTCGTGTGCTAGATGGAGCGTTGAAAGTGGCGAATTCTGCAAGATTAAGCAATTGGCAACAAAACCTAATTTAAAGATTTTGCAATTTAGGTTTGTATATAGCAAAATTTGGCGTTCGCAGACAAAAACAGCTGAAAAATAACGCTATAAAATATTATTAACTATAAATGTTTAAAGGTGTGGCCATAAAAACCGAATGGTGATTTTTGCAACATTGCAATTTTTTGATGCATATGGAAGCCTGGTTAAAGTACTATCGGAAAAAAATATAAATTTATAAATTTTTAACTTTTAACTCGTTTAAATTTTGACTTAACCTAAAAAAAATAAAAAAATTTTATCGTAATTTTGCAAAAAAAATCACTTACGTTTTCAGCTGTATCTCGGTTCGTGTGCTAGATGGAGCGTTGAAAGTGGCGAATTCTGCAAGATTAAGCAATTGGCAACAAAACCTAATTTAAAGATTTTGCAATTTAGGTTTGTATATAGCAAAATTTGGCGTTCGCAGACAAAAACAGCTGAAAAATAACGCTATAAAATATTATTAACTATAAATGTTTAAAGGTGTGGCCATAAAAACCGAATGGTGATTTTTGCAACATTGCAATTTTTTCGCATATGGAAGCCTGGTTAAAGTACTATCGGAAAAAAATTTAAATTTATAAATTTTTAACTTTTAACTCGTTTAAATTTTGACTTAACCTAAAAAAATAAAAAAAATTTATCGTAATTTTGCGAAAAAAATCACTTACGTTTTCAGCTGTATCTCGGTTCGTGTGCTAGATAGAGCGTTAAAAGTGGCGAATTCTGCAAGATTAAACAATAGGCAACAAAACCTAATTTAAAGATTTTGCAATTTAGGTTTGTATATAGCAAAATTTGGTGTTCGCAGACAAAAACAGCTGAAAAATAACGCTATAAAATATTATTAACTATAAATGTTTAAAGGTGTGGCCATAAAAACCGAATGGTGATTTTTGCAACATTGCAATTTTAATTAAAGTTTAAATTTTGACTTAACCTAAAAATAATATAAAAAAATTTATCGTAATTTTGCGAAAAAAATCACTTACGTTTTCAGCTGTATCTCGGTTCGTGTGCTATATGGAGCGTTAAAAGTGGCGAATTCTGCAAGATTTACCAATTGGCAACAATACCTGATTTTAAGATTTTGCAATTTAGGTTTGTCTTAAGCAAAATTTAGCGTTCGCAGAATAAAACAGCTGAAAATAACGCTATAAAATATTATTACCTATAAATGTTTAAAGGTGTGGCCATAAAAACCGAATGGTGATTTTTGCAACATTGCAATTTTTTGATGCATATGGAAGCCTGGTTAAAGTACTATCGGAAAAAAATATAAATTTTAAATTTTTAACTTTTAACTCGTTTAAATTTTGACTTAACTTAAAAAAATAAAAAAATTTTATCGTAATTTTGCAAAAAAAATCACTTACGTTTTCAGCTGTATCTCGGTTCGTGTGCTAGATGGAGCGTTGAAAGTGGCGAATTCTGCAAGATTTACCAATTGGCAACAATACCTGATTTTAAGATTTTGCAATTTAGGTTTGTCTTAAGCAAAATTTGGCGTTCGCAGAAAAAAACTGCTGAAAAATAACGCTATAAAATATTATTAACTATAAATGTTTAAAGGTGTGGCCATAAAAACCGAATGGTGATTTTTGCAACATTGCAATTTTTTCGCATATGGAAGCCTGGTTAAAGTACTATCGGAAAAAAATTTAAATTTATAAATTTTTAACTTTTAACTCGTTTAAATTTTGACTTAACCTAAAAAAAATAAAAAAAATTTATCGTAATTTTGCGAAAAAAATCACTTACGTTTTCAGCTGTATCTCGGTTCGTGTGCTAGATGGAGCGTTAAAAGTGGCGAATTCTGCAAGATTAAACAATAGGCAACAAAACCTAATTTAAAGATTTTGCAATTTAGGTTTGTATATAGCAAAATTTGGTGTTCGCAGACAAAAACAGCTGAAAAATAACGCTATAAAATATTATTAACTATAAATGTTTAAAGGTGTGGCCATAAAAACCGAATGGTGATTTTTGCAACATTGCAATTTTGTAATTAAAGTTTAAATTTTGACTTAACCTAAAAATAATATAAAAAAAATTATCGTAATTTTGCGAAAAAAATCACTTACGTTTTCAGCTGTATCTCGGTTCGTGTTCTATATGGAGCGTTAAAAGTGGCGAATTCTGCAAGATTTACCAATTGGCAACAATACCTGATTTTAAGATTTTGCAATTTAGGTTTGTCTTAAGCAAAATTTAGCGTTCGCAGAATAAAACAGCTGAAAATAACGCTATAAAATATTATTACCTATAAATGTTTAAAGGTGTGGCCATAAAAACCGAATGGTGATTTTTGCAACATTGCAATTTTTTGATGCATATGGAAGCCTGGTTAAAGTACTATCGGAAAAAAATATAAATTTATAAATTTTTAACTTTTAACTCGTTTAAATTTTGACTTAACCTAAAAAAAATAAAAAAAAATTATCGTAATTTTGCGAAGAAAATCACTTACGTTTTTAGCTGTATCTCGGTTCGTGTGCTAGATGGAGCGTTAAAAATGGCGAATTCTGCAAGATTAAACAATAGGCAACAAAACCTAATTTAAAGATTTTGCAATTTAGGTTTGTATATAGCAAAATTTGGTGTTCGCAGACAAAAACAGCTGAAAAATAACGCTATAAAATATTATTAACTATAAATGTTTAAAGGTGTGGCCATAAAAACCGAATGGTGATTTTTTAAACATTGCAATTTTTTGATGCATGTGGAAGCCTGGTTAAAGTACTATCGGAAAAAAATATAAATTTATAAATTTTTTAATTTTAACTCGTTTAAATTTTAACTTAACCTAAAAAAAATAAAAAAAATTTATCGTAATTTTGCGAAAAAAATCACTTACGTTTTCAGCTGTATCTCGGTTCGTGTGCTAGATGAAGCGTTAAAAGTGGCGAATTCTGCAAGATTATGCAATTGGCAAAAAAAACCTAATTTAGAGATTTTGCAATTTAGGTTTGTATATAGCAAAATTTGGCGTTCGCAGATAAAAACAGCTGAAAAATAACGCTATAAAATATTATTAACTATAAATGTTTAAAGGTGTGGCCATAAAAACCGAATGGTGATTTTTGCAACATTGCAATTTTTTGATGCATATGGAAGCCTGGTTAAAGTACTATCGGAAAAAAATATAAATTTTAAATTTTTAACTTTTAACTCGTTTAAATTTTGACTTAACTTAAAAAAATAAAAAAATTTTATCGTAATTTTGCAAAAAAAATCACTTACGTTTTCAGCTGTATCTCGGTTCGTGTGCTAGATGGAGCGTTGAAAGTGGCGAATTCTGCAAGATTTACCAATTGGCAACAATACCTGATTTTAAGATTTTGCAATTTAGGTTTGTCTTAAGCAAAATTTGGCGTTCGCAGAAAAAAACTGCTGAAAAATAACGCTATAAAATATTATTAACTATAAATGTTTAAAGGTGTGGCCATAAAAACCGAATGGTGATTTTTGCAACATTGCAATTTTTTCGCATATGGAAGCCTGGTTAAAGTACTATCGGAAAAAAATTTAAATTTATAAATTTTTAACTTTTAACTCGTTTAAATTTTGACTTAACCTAAAAAAAATAAAAAAAATTTATCGTAATTTTGCGAAAAAAATCACTTACGTTTTCAGCTGTATCTCGGTTCGTGTGCTAGATGGAGCGTTAAAAGTGGCGAATTCTGCAAGATTAAACAATAGGCAACAAAACCTAATTTAAAGATTTTGCAATTTAGGTTTGTATATAGCAAAATTTGGTGTTCGCAGACAAAAACAGCTGAAAAATAACGCTATAAAATATTATTAACTATAAATGTTTAAAGGTGTGGCCATAAAAACCGAATGGTGATTTTTGCAACATTGCAATTTTGTAATTAAAGTTTAAATTTTGACTTAACCTAAAAATAATATAAAAAAAATTATCGTAATTTTGCGAAAAAAATCACTTACGTTTTCAGCTGTATCTCGGTTCGTGTTCTATATGGAGCGTTAAAAGTGGCGAATTCTGCAAGATTTACCAATTGGCAACAATACCTGATTTTAAGATTTTGCAATTTAGGTTTGTCTTAAGCAAAATTTAGCGTTCGCAGAATAAAACAGCTGAAAATAACGCTATAAAATATTATTACCTATAAATGTTTAAAGGTGTGGCCATAAAAACCGAATGGTGATTTTTGCAACATTGCAATTTTTTGATGCATATGGAAGCCTGGTTAAAGTACTATCGGAAAAAAATATAAATTTATAAATTTTTAACTTTTAACTCGTTTAAATTTTGACTTAACCTAAAAAAAATAAAAAAAAATTATCGTAATTTTGCGAAGAAAATCACTTACGTTTTTAGCTGTATCTCGGTTCGTGTGCTAGATGGAGCGTTAAAAATGGCGAATTCTGCAAGATTAAACAATAGGCAACAAAACCTAATTTAAAGATTTTGCAATTTAGGTTTGTATATAGCAAAATTTGGTGTTCGCAGACAAAAACAGCTGAAAAATAACGCTATAAAATATTATTAACTATAAATGTTTAAAGGTGTGGCCATAAAAACCGAATGGTGATTTTTTAAACATTGCAATTTTTTGATGCATGTGGAAGCCTGGTTAAAGTACTATCGGAAAAAAATATAAATTTATAAATTTTTTAATTTTAACTCGTTTAAATTTTAACTTAACCTAAAAAAAATAAAAAAAATTTATCGTAATTTTGCGAAAAAAATCACTTACGTTTTCAGCTGTATCTCGGTTCGTGTGCTAGATGAAGCGTTAAAAGTGGCGAATTCTGCAAGATTATGCAATTGGCAAAAAAAACCTAATTTAGAGATTTTGCAATTTAGGTTTGTATATAGCAAAATTTGGCGTTCGCAGATAAAAACAGCTGAAAAATAACGCTATAAAATATTATTAACTATAAATGTTTAAAGGTGTGGCCATAAAAACCGAATGGTGATTTTTGCAATATTGCAATTTTTTGATGCATATGGAAGCCTGGTTAAAGTACTATCGAAAAAAAATATAAATTTATAAATTTTTAACTTTTAACTCGTTTAAATTTTGACTTAACCTAAAAAAAATAAAAAAAATTTATCGTAATTTTGCGAAAAAAATCACTTACGTTTTCAGCTGTATCTCGGTTCGTGTGCTAGATGGAGCGTTAAAAGTGGCGAATTCTGCAAGATTAAACAATAGGCAACAAAACCTAATTTAAAGATTTTGCAATTTAGGTTTGTCTTAAGCAAAATTTAGCGTTCGCAGAATAAAACAGCTGAAAATAACGCTATAAAATATTATTACCTATAAATGTTTAAAGGTGTGGCCATAAAAACCGAATGGTGATTTTTGCAACATTGCAATTTTTTGATGCATATGGAAGCCTGGTTAAAGTACTATCGGAAAAAAATATAAATTTATAAATTTTTAACTTTTAACTCGTTTAAATTTTGACTTAACCTAAAAAAAATAAAAAAAATTTATCGTAATTTTGCGAAAAAAATCACTTACGTTTTCAGCTGTATCTCGGTTCGTGTGCTAGATGGAGCGTTAAAAATGGCGAATTCTGCAAGATTAAACAATAGGCAACAAAACCTAATTTAAAGATTTTGCAATTTAAGTTTGTATATAGCAAAATTTGGTGTTCGCAGACAAAAACAGCTGAAAAATAACGCTATAAAATATTATTAACTATAAATGTTTAAAGGTGTGGCCATAAAAACCGAATGGTGATTTTTGAAACATTGCAATTTTTTGATGCATGTGGAAGCCTGGTTAAAGTACTATCGGAAAAAAATATAAATTTATAAATTTTTTAATTTTAACTCGTTTAAATTTTAACTTAACCTAAAAAAAATAAAAAAAATTTATCGTAATTTTGCGAAAAAAATCACTTACGTTTTCAGCTGTATCTCGGTTCGTGTTCTATATGGAGCGTTAAAAGTGGCGAATTCTGCAAGATTTACCAATTGGCAACAATACCTGATTTTAAGATTTTGCAATTTAGGTTTGTCTTAAGCAAAATTTAGCGTTCGCAGAATAAAACAGCTGAAAATAACGCTATAAAATATTATTACCTATAAATGTTTAAAGGTGTGGCCATAAAAACCGAATGGTGATTTTTGCAACATTGCAATTTTTTGATGCATATGGAAGCCTGGTTAAAGTACTATCGGAAAAAAATATAAATTTATAAATTTTTAACTTTTAACTCGTTTAAATTTTGACTTAACCTAAAAAAAATAAAAAAAAATTATCGTAATTTTGCGAAAAAAATCACTTACGTTTTCAGCTGTATCTCGGTTCGTGTGCTAGATGGAGCGTTAAAAATGGCGAATTCTGCAAGATTAAACAATAGGCAACAAAACCTAATTTAAAGATTTTGCAATTTAGGTTTGTATATAGCAAAATTTGGTGTTCGCAGACAAAAACAGCTGAAAAATAACGCTATAAAATATTATTAACTATAAATGTTTAAAGGTGTGGCCATAAAAACCGAATGGTGATTTTTTAAACATTGCAATTTTTTGATGCATGTGGAAGCCTGGTTAAAGTACTATCGGAAAAAAATATAAATTTATAAATTTTTTAATTTTAACTCGTTTAAATTTTAACTTAACCTAAAAAAAATAAAAAAAATTTATCGTAATTTTGCGAAAAAAATCACTTACGTTTTCAGCTGTATCTCGGTTCGTGTGCTAGATGGAGCGTTAAAAGTGGCGAATTCTGCAAGATTATGCAATTGGCAAAAAAAACCTAATTTAGAGATTTTGCAATTTAGGTTTGTATATAGCAAAATTTGGCGTTCGCAGATAAAAACAGCTGAAAAATAACGCTATAAAATATTATTAACTATAAATGTTTAAAGGTGTGGCCATAAAAACCGAATGGTGATTTTTGCAACATTGCAATTTTTTGATGCATATGGAAGCCTGGTTAAAGTACTATCGAAAAAAAATATAAATTTATAAATTTTTAACTTTTAACTCGTTTAAATTTTGACTTAACCTAAAAAAAATAAAAAAAATTTATCGTAATTTTGCGAAAAAAATCACTTACGTTTTCAGCTGTATCTCGGTTCGTGTGCTAGATGGAGCGTTAAAAGTGGCGAATTCTGCAAGATTAAACAATAGGAAAGAAAACCTAATTTAAAGATTTTGCAATTTAGGTTTGTCTTAAGCAAAATTTAGCGTTCGCAGAATAAAACAGCTGAAAATAACGCTATAAAATATTATTACCTATAAATGTTTAAAGGTGTGGCCATAAAAACCGAATGGTGATTTTTGCAACATTGCAATTTTTTGATGCATATGGAAGCCTGGTTAAAGTACTATCGGAAAAAAATATAAATTTATAAATTTTTAACTTTTAACTCGTTTAAATTTTGACTTAACCTAAAAAAAATAAAAAAAAATTATCGTAATTTTGCGAAAAAAATCACTTACGTTTTCAGCTGTATCTCGGTTCGTGTGCTAGATGGAGCGTTAAAAATGGCGAATTCTGCAAGATTAAACAATAGGCAACAAAACCTAATTTAAAGATTTTGCAATTTAAGTTTGTATATAGCAAAATTTGGTGTTCGCAGACAAAAACAGCTGAAAAATAACGCTATAAAATATTATTAACTATAAATGTTTAAAGGTGTGGCCATAAAAACCGAATGGTGATTTTTGAAACATTGCAATTTTTTGATGCATGTGGAAGCCTGGTTAAAGTACTATCGGAAAAAAATATAAATTTATAAATTTTTTAATTTTAACTCGTTTAAATTTTAACTTAACCTAAAAAAAATAAAAAAAATTTATCGTAATTTTGCGAAAAAAATCACTTACGTTTTCAGCTGTATCTCGGTTCGTGTGCTAGATGGAGCGTTAAAAGTGGCGAATTCTGCAAGATTATGCAATTGGCAAAAAAAACCTAATTTAGAGATTTTGCAATTTAGGTTTGTATATAGCAAAATTTGGCGTTCGCAGATAAAAACAGCTGAAAAATAACGCTATAAAATATTATTAACTATAAATGTTTAAAGGTGTGGCCATAAAAACCGAATGGTGATTTTTGCAACATTGCAATTTTTTGATGCATATGGAAGCCTGGTTAAAGTACTATCGAAAAAAAATATAAATTTATAAATTTTTAACTTTTAACTCGTTTAAATTTTGACTTAACCTAAAAAAAATAAAAAAAATTTATCGAAATTTTGCGAAAAAAATCACTTACGTTTTCAGCTGTATCTCGGTTCGTGTGCTATATGGAGCGTTAAAAGTGGCGAATTCTGCAAGATTTACCAATTGGCAACAATACCTGATTTTAAGATTTTGCAATTTAGGTTTGTATATAGCAAAATTTGGCGTTCGCAGACAAAAACAGCTGAAAAATAACGCTATAAAATATTATTAACTATAAATGTTTAAAGGTGTGGCCATAAAAACCGAATGGTGATTTTTGCAACATTGCAATTTTTTCGCATATGGAAGCCTGGTTAAAGTACTATCGGAAAAAAATATAAATTTATAAATTTTTAACTTTTAACTCGTTTAAATTTTGACTTAACCTAAAAAAAATAAAAAAAATTTATCGTAATTTTGCGAAAAAAATCACTTACGTTTTCAGCTGTATCTCGGTTCGTGTGCTAGATGGAGCGTTAAAAGTGGCGAATTCTGCAAGATTAAACAATAGGCAACAAAACCTAATTTAAAAATTTTGCAATTTAGGTTTGTATATAGCAAAATTTTGCGTTCGCAGACAAAAACAGCTGAAAAATAACTCTATAAAATATTATTAACTATAAATGTTTAAAGGTGTGGCCATAAAAACCGAATGGTGATTTTTGCAACATTGCAATTTTTTGATGCATATGGAAGCCTGGTTAAAGTACTATCGAAAAAAAATATAAATTTATAAATTTTTAACTTTTAACTCGTTTAAATTTTGACTTAACAAAAAAAAAATAAAAAAAATTTATCGTAATTTTGCGAAAAAAATCACTTACGTTTTCAGCTGTATCTCGGTTCGTGTGCTAGATGGAGCGTTAAAAGTGGCGAATTCTGCAAGATTAAACAATAGGCAACAAAACCTAATTTAAAAATTTTGCAATTTAGGTTTGTATATAGCAAAATTTTGCGTTCGCAGACAAAAACAGCTGAAAAATAACTCTATAAAATATTATTAACTATAAATGTTTAAAGGTGTGGCCATAAAAACCGAATGGTGATTTTTGCAACATTGCAATTTTTTGATGCATATGGAAGCCTGGTTAAAGTACTATCGGAAAAAAATATAAATTTATAAATTTTTAACTTTTAACTCGTTTAAATTTTGACTTAACCTAAAAAAAATAAAAAAAATTTATCGTAATTTTGCGAAAAAAATCACTTACGTTTTCAGCTGTATCTCGGTTCGTGTGCTAGATGGAGCGTTAAAAATGGCGAATTCTGCAAGATTAAACAATAGGCAACAAAACCTAATTTAAAGATTTTGCAATTTAAGTTTGTATATAGCAAAATTTGGTGTTCGCAGACAAAAACAGCTGAAAAATAACGCTATAAAATATTATTAACTATAAATGTTTAAAGGTGTGGCCATAAAAACCGAATGGTGATTTTTGAAACATTGCAATTTTTTGATGCATGTGGAAGCCTGGTTAAAGTACTATCGGAAAAAAATATAAATTTATAAATTTTTTAATTTTAACTCGTTTAAATTTTAACTTAACCTAAAAAAAATAAAAAAAATTTATCGTAATTTTGCGAAAAAAATCACTTACGTTTTCAGCTGTATCTCGGTTCGTGTGCTAGATGGAGCGTTAAAAGTGGCGAATTCTGCAAGATTATGCAATTGGCAAAAAAAACCTAATTTAGAGATTTTGCAATTTAGGTTTGTATATAGCAAAATTTGGCGTTCGCAGATAAAAACAGCTGAAAATAACGCTATAAAATATTATTAACTATAAATGTTTAAAGGTGTGGCCATAAAAACCGAATGGTGATTTTTGCAACATTGCAATTTTTTGATGCATATGGAAGCCTGGTTAAAGTACTATCGAAAAAAAATATAAATTTATAAATTTTTAACTTTTAACTCGTTTAAATTTTGACTTAACCTAAAAAAAATAAAAAAAATTTATCGAAATTTTGCGAAAAAAATCACTTACGTTTTCAGCTGTATCTCGGTTCGTGTGCTATATGGAGCGTTAAAAGTGGCGAATTCTGCAAGATTTACCAATTGGCAACAATACCTGATTTTAAGATTTTGCAATTTAGGTTTGTATATAGCAAAATTTGGCGTTCGCAGACAAAAACAGCTGAAAAATAACGCTATAAAATATTATTAACTATAAATGTTTAAAGGTGTGGCCATAAAAACCGAATGGTGATTTTTGCAACATTGCAATTTTTTCGCATATGGAAGCCTGGTTAAAGTACTATCGGAAAAAAATATAAATTTATAAATTTTTAACTTTTAACTCGTTTAAATTTTGACTTAACCTAAAAAAAATAAAAAAAATTTATCGTAATTTTGCGAAAAAAATCACTTACGTTTTCAGCTGTATCTCGGTTCGTGTGCTAGATGGAGCGTTAAAAGTGGCGAATTCTGCAAGATTAAACAATAGGCAACAAAACCTAATTTAAAAATTTTGCAATTTAGGTTTGTATATAGCAAAATTTTGCGTTCGCAGACAAAAACAGCTGAAAAATAACTCTATAAAATATTATTAACTATAAATGTTTAAAGGTGTGGCCATAAAAACCGAATGGTGATTTTTGCAACATTGCAATTTTTGATGCATATGGAAGCATGGTTAAAGTACTATCGAAAAAAAATATAAATTTATAAATTTTTAACTTTTAACTCGTTTAAATTTTGACTTAACAAAAAAAAAATAAAAAAAATTTATCGTAATTTTGCGAAAAAAATCACTTACGTTTTCAGCTGTATCTCGGTTCGTGTGCTATATGGAGCGTTAAAAGTGGCGAATTCTGCAAGATTTACCAATTGGCAACAATACCTGATTTTAAGATTTTGCAATTTAGGTTTGTCTTAAGCAAAATTTAGCGTTCGCAGAATAAAACAGCTGAAAATAACGCTATAAAATATTATTACCTATAAATGTTTAAAGGTGTGGCCATAAAAACCGAATGGTGATTTTTGCAACATTGCAATTTTTTGATGCATATGGAAGCCTGGTTAAAGTACTATCGGAAAAAAATATAAATTTATAAATTTTTAACTTTTAACTCGTTTAAATTTTGACTTAACCTAAAAAAATAAAAAAATTTTATCGTAATTTTGCAAAAAAAATCACTTAAGTTTTCAGCTGTATCTCGGTTCGTGTGCTAGATGGAGCGTTAAAAGTGGCGAATTCTGCAAGATTAAGCAATTGGCAACAAAACCTAATTTAAAGATTTTGCAATTTAGGTTTGTATATAGCAAAATTTGGCGTTCGCAGACAAAAACAGCTGAAAAATAACGCTATAAAATATTATTAACTATAAATGTTTAAAGGTGTGGCCATAAAAACCGAATGGTGATTTTTGCAACATTGCAATTTTTGATGCATATGGAAGCCTGGTTAAAGTACTATCGAAAAAAAATATAAATTTATAAATTTTTAACTTTTAACTCGTTTAAATTTTGACTTAACCTAAAAAAAATAAAAAAAATTTATCGTAATTTTGCGAAAAAAATCACTTACGTTTTCAGCTGTATCTCGGTTCGTGTGCTATATGGAGCGTTAAAAGTGGCGAATTCTGCAAGATTTACCAATTGGCAACAATACCTGATTTTAAGATTTTGCAATTTAGGTTTGTCTTAAGCAAAATTTAGCGTTTGCAGAATAAAACAGCTGAAAATAACGCTATAAAATATTATTACCTATAAATGTTTAAAGGTGTGGCCATAAAAACAGAATGGTGATTTTTGCAACATTGCAATTTTTTGATGCATATGGAAGCCTGGTTAAAGTACTATCGGAAAAAAATATAAATTAATAAATTTTTAACTTTTAACTCGTTTAAATTTTGACTTAACCTAAAAAAATAAAAAAATTTTATCGTAATTTTGCAAAAAAAATCACTTAAGTTTTCAGCTGTATCTCGGTTCGTGTGCTAGATGGAGCGTTAAAAGTGGCGAATTCTGCAAGATTAAGCAATTGGCAACAAAACCTAATTTAAAGATTTTGCAATTTAGGTTTGTATATAGCAAAATTTGGCGTTCGCAGACAAAAACAGCTGAAAAATAACGCTATAAAATATTATTAACTATAAATGTTTAAAGGTGTGGCCATAAAAACCGAATGGTGATTTTTGCAACATTGCAATTTTTGATGCATATGGAAGCCTGGTTAAAGTACTATCGGAAAAAAATTTAAATTTATAAATTTTTAACTTTTAACTCGTTTAAATTTTGACTTAACCTAAAAAAAATAAAAAAATTTTATCGTAATTTTGCGAAAAAAATCACTTACGTTTTCAGCTGTATCTCGGTTCGTGTGCTAGATGGTGCGATAAAAATGGCGAATTCTGCAAGATTAAAATATTTTAAACAAAACCTGATTTTAAGATTTTGCAATTTAGGTTTGTATATAGCAAAATTTGGCGTTCGCAGACAAAAACAGCTGAAAAATAACGCAAAAAAATATTATTAACTATAAATGTTTAAAGGTGTTGCCATAAAAACCGAATGGTGATTTTTGCAACATTGCAATATTTTTCGCATATGGAAGCCTGGTTAAAGTACCATGGGAAAAAAATATAAATTTATCAATTTTTAACTTTTAACTCGTTTAAATTTTGACTAAACCTAAAAAAAATAAAAAAATTTTATCGTAATTTTGCGAAAAAAATCACTTACGTTTTCAGCTGTATCTCGGTTCGTGTGCTAGATGGAGCGTTAAAAATGGCGAATTCTGCAAGATTGAACAACTGGCAACAAAACCTGATTCAAAGATGTATCAATTTATGTTTGTATATAGCAAAATTTGGCGTTCGCAGAAAAAAACAGCTGAAAAATAACGCTATAAAATATTATGAACTACAAATGTTTAAAGGTGTGGCCATAAAAACCGAATGGTGATTTTTGCAACATTGCAATTTTTTGATGCATATGGAAGCCTGGTTAAAGTACTATCGGAAAAAAATATAAATTTATAAATTTTTAACTTTTAACTCGTTTAAATTTCGACTTAACCTAAAAAAAATAAAAAAAATTTATCGTAAGTAATTTTGCGAAAAAAATCACTTACGTTTTCAGCTGTATCTCGGTTCGTGTGCTAGATGGAGCGTTAAAAATTTCGAATTTGTTTGTTTTATAACACGACACATCACTCGTAACTTTGTTTAAGTTTTACTTAACCGCTCAATTTGAAACGATAATGTAAATCTTACAACTTCTCCGTTTGAATAGAATCGTCGTTAAAAATATAATTTATATGAAAAGGAAAGAGGAATATTCCAATATCGTTTACATTGTTCTAAACACATTATAATCCATGTAAAGTAATTTTTGAAAAATGTTTTCTATTAAGTTTTTTTCCATTTATTCATCCCCAAAATAAAGTTTATATTAACAAATCAAACTAAAAACACTAATATATTTATATCAGGGCTGTGGAGTCGTTAAAAAAAACACGACTCCGACTCCGACTCCGATTCTGATATTTACCAACAACACGACTCCACTCCGTCTCCGACTCCGACTTCGACTTCGACTCAAAAAAGTTTAATTTTACAGGTATTTTTGGTGTTTTTCTACACGTTTAATATTCATAAGCAATACACATTCATTATTATGCAATTAAAATTTCATAAATTTCATAATTTAAAAAAATGGTCGGAGTCGCTCATTTTTCACGACTCCGACTCCGACCTAAACTCCGGCCAAAACACCACGACTCCACGACTCCAACTCCGACTACGACTCCGACTCCACAGCCCTGATTTACATTAGTGTTTTTTATATTTAATCATAATGACTTTTCGTTAAATTAACGCCTGCCGCTCATGTCACTAGAGCTAGGATAGCAGACAAAATGTATATATTAATTGTTTCCCAGTATATTTCAACAAATAACTTAATCAATTACATTTCTATTCACTCGTAATTTAATTTATACTTTTCGTCAGGTTTTCAACAATACATTTAGGCAGTAAATACACAAAATACTCGAATAGATATTTACAATCCACACCACACTTATATTACACTTTACACATCAAATACTTTCGCCAAATCTCCTCACTACAAGTTACATTTCCTCAAATGCTAGCGTAGGACATTTGTTTTGAAGGGAAAATATTTACACCAGTAAAAGTTTAAAAATAAAAGACAACTTCTTGAATGTATATATGTATATTCAATAATCGTACTTTATTATAAATCCAAGAAAGCACATTTTTTACAGGAATAAATACAACACTAGTATAATCTAAATCTGTCATATCCTATTTTGAAACGAAACATAAAGGCTAATAATAATATATTTGAAAACTTAAGGAATGATCTAAGCGTATAGTTATAATAATAATATATAATAAATGTAAATATTTCAAACATTTTTTATTATTTTTAAATACTTTCACAAATAATATAATATATATTCATTAGCAAAACCATGAATCAAATAATGAAAAGAAAATACATCGAGTGTCAATAATAATACAAAAAAAGTAGATCAGTATAAGTGGATTTCGTTACTCGTAGTGAATTGTTATTAATGAATTTTATGAAATTAAACGAATTATTCATGAATAACGTTTATTTTTTAAGTTATAACATAAAATATGAATGAGAACCATTTGAAAAAGAATATATATATATATATATATATATATATATATATATATATATATATATATATATATATATTTATATTAGAGATGATAAAAAATCATAATATTTCGTGTGATTTTAGGTCATGATTATGTCAAGAAAAAATTTATTAAAAACAAAATCAGATTGCAAAAAAAATGTGTGTATATATGATGAAACTAAGTAATCAATATTAAAATATTTTATTAACAGATTAACTTTTAGAAAATAATGCAAGCAATATTCAGATGCCATTAAATTTCAAGTGTTTTTTTTTTAAATTAATAACCATAAACAAAGCATCTCAAAAAAATTTACAATGAAACCAAAAATATATAATGTAACCAATTTCATAAAAACACAGATAGAATACATTCCGGAAAGTAATAGTTACCTATGTACATGTACAAAATTCGCAAGCACACATTTTGAACAGATACATTGAATATCTTAACTTTCAAGCAATGCACAATTACATCAACAACAAATAACATTTTTAAATTACCAATCTGACAGACGGATACTTCTTAAAACAATTACATAATATAGTACTTCCATCTTTACTTCATAAAAAAAATCAGTGTTTTAATATTTAACATTAAAACTGCAAACAGATTTATTTATACATTACAAGAACAAATAATCTTCCGCATTATTTATAAACATCTAAGTCTCAGCGAATCACCATTAAACTCTTATTACATGTCAGTTTATCGAAGGTAGCAAACATCATCTATGTCATTTTTGTTATGAATTTTTTTAAAGTTATATTTATATAACAAAGAGAATTTTTAATAATCTTTTTAGTATATGTAAATATATATCATAATATATTCTCTATACACATTGTTTTAATAAACTATTTTTTGCACAATTATACTATAATAGGACCTTTTTTCAGCAGAACAACAATGGTACCATTAGTAAATATGAAAATCGACAGGTACTCTCGAATGCTTTGAACCAAATAATTTATTGAAATACCAATCAAAGAATGCGTATAAATATTTTTTTTAAATTATAAAAAGTTATTAAATTGCTCAACATCAAAATAACGAAATATACATAATTGAAGCTACATAAATACAAAATAATAATGCTCAAACATAATTTCACTTTCTCCAAACAAGATTTGATTCAGAAATTGAATTGAAAAGACTATTTTTTCCACGGATTCCAATTTCGATATTCCTACATTCCGTATCCATACGGTGCTCCTCCGTAAGCAGGTGGTTGAGCGCCCGGTACTACTGGGTATGCCATTGAGGGACCTGATAAAATGTTAAAGAAATTTTTAGACAATCTTAACTCGTTACTACAATTGTTACATTATATTAACCTGCTGTCAACATGAGCTGCGGTTCTGCCAACATTATCGGTTTGTGTTCCGCGTCAGCCCCTTCTTGAGCACGGCGACCCTCCGCCGCTTCCAACCTATCAACCTTGGTCGTTTGTTCTCTAATAGTCTAAGACATAAATTCAATTACATACACTGAAATTGAATTATAACATTGCAATATACAAAAAGATCACTCACTTGAATTAAGAAAGGCATTGCAAAATCCATTATATTATGTCTCCACGCTAACTCTAATATTACATCAGGTCGTAAAAGGTCATAGCACTACAATAATACAATCGAAATTAATTTGTCCATAAATGATGATGAATAAACAATCACTACAATGTTACCTGATACAAACACGCTGCAAAACAATCGTGATTTCCTCTTTCCAAGAACCATCCCAATAACTCCTCAGCTACTTCTTGCTGATGGGATTCGGCCGCGTACTCCATGGCATCTTTGAACAATCTATCCTTCTTGCACAATTCTACAGACTGTTTCCATCTGTTGTTGCCCTTGTAGAGATATGCCGCGATACGCCTGAACTCAGTTAGCTCGTGTTTTTCTAATTTCTGCGCTAGACCTATGTTGTCGAAATTGTCGAAGGCGTCAATCGATGTACGAAGTCCCTATGATATATTAAAAATAATTAATAAAAGATATCACCGCATATTTAAACATTTATATAAAACAGCAATCACCTGATAATCTTCTTCAAGGATAAGCAAACCGTTCAAAGCTTCGTTTATCGCCTTGTTGTTAAGGCTTTGCACGGAGCGCAAATAAGCTTTAACTAATTGTAAGTGTCCCGCTTTAGTAAAGAAGGCGACGGCACGAGTGTGGTCCATGCGTGGCGCCAGAACCAATAACATATCGTTAAGTAGCAGCGGTTTGTAATCGAGATAGAACTGGATAGCTTTGTAATATAATTCCATGTTTGCGACCTATAGTTGAACACATAAATTTATTATAATAAGTAATTATATGTATTTTATAACAAATAATATAGCAGTATATCACCTTTGTGATAATGTCTTTGAAGTGTCCTTCTCTCCACGCCTCGCCAGGATGATTCATCATTGTCTGAACTGCATTGTCATACTCCTCATATTTATCATACAAAAATACCAGTTCTGCCCACAGATGTGCTTGTTCTGCTGCTCTCAAAACCTGTGCATAAAATATGTTTAAAACACTTTAAAGCTATTAATAGTTTTGTTTTAAATTTGAAAATTACAATACCTTTGGAATATTGACTCGGGACCAGAATAACTCAAGATGTTCTCGCATTTTAGCTGGTTTGTATTTCGAATAAAGGATAGCTAGCTCAGTAAACATTCCCATGTGAGCTCTTTCCAATCCGAGAGCAGCTTCTAATAGACCGATCAATTCATCGAAGTGTCCACGTTCCTGTGTAAAATCACAATATTTCATAAAATCAATGATTTATTTCATATATTATGTAAAATAAGATAAAAAATAAAACCAACTTGATAGTAATTGATGAGATCTTCAAGCTCATCAGCATGAACAACAATATGGAGACCGCACATCTGAGCAAGTCTGAATTCACCGGCGTCAACGCAAGCGAAACAAACCTCTTTCCATGTGCGAGTAGAGTTAGCTTTACGAGCACCATCGACAGCACCTTAATGGCAAATTTTAAATTTAGCATTGTCTTAGAAAATTATAGATATAATAACTTGTACTCATTAATAATATACCTTGGAATTCTTTCAAATGAACAAGGGTAATAGCGAGACGAGCAAAGTTACTGACGTTGTTGTACAATAACTTAGCAGCATCATACATTTGATCGGCAAAACAACGATCGCCGATTTTTTGGACATCAGCGTGATTAGGTCCAGAGACAAATTCTTCAAGATCGGCTAAGCGTCCAGTGCGTGCGTACGCATACATCAATTCAGATTCAATGTAAGATTCGCGAGCCTTCTTTCTAGCCATCTAAAATCAAAATTGATAATATAATATTGGCATTTCTAATTTAAATGACAAACGTGGAAAGGTTACCTGTAAGTATCTAACAAGATCTTCCCAGGAGTCACTAGCTGTCGCTGTAGCAACGACGTCCATGTATGCGCTAGGATCGTCAGCTTTGATGTACGAATCGATCGACTCCTTTACCAACCCTTGCTGTAATTGCGCCTTTGCCAATTGAGACCAAACACCGGATTCGTTGCATCTCTCGGCGAATTCGTTAGCACGATCTAAATCTTTGACTTGTTCGATCAAGACTTGAATGGCAGAAGTATTGACATCAAACTTTTTAAATATAGCGAAAGCTTCTTCATACAATTGATTGTTAATTGCAATATTAGCGATGTCAGGAGCGTCATAGTTGTCCAATCGGTTGATGTACTCCATGACACGAGTACGATCTGCCTTGATAGCTGTCAAGATCAAAAGATTCTGCAAATTTCTATGATCTGAAAACACAGAACTGTCCAACACAATCTTTTCTAGCAATTCGATCAGTTCATTTGGCAGATCGGCGGTCATAAAAGCTTTGACAGTGACTGATATATCTTCAGGATCTTGAGTCTCTGAGAGCGCAGTTTGTACAACCTGAATGAAACGAGATTAGTTCAACTATTGTTAATAATAAATAACAGAATTATTGATTGATGCTTACTTGATCGATAAGTTGTCTCTTAAATGGATTGGGATCGGCGAGAACTTCAGCCCATAAATCAGCATCGCGCCTTCTCACGAGATATCTTGCTTGAGATTTAAACAAAGAATTATCGTTGCACACGGCAATGAGTTCTCTGTCGCACAAGCCACGTTCATAGGCCACGCAAGCAAGGTGCGGATCACGTTTTTCGCAATACTTTCCGACAACACAAGAGTCGTACCTAAAATTAATTAAATATTAAAAACATATTAACCAAATAATAATAAAAGCAAAACAGGTTAATTGCGTTAAAATAAGTATAATAAATAACCTCAAATAGCAACTTTATATATTACCTAAATTTATCAATTTCAAACCATATAAAATTTTATTACACATAAGATATACCGCACGTTCAGTTGGCGAGGTTTTGTCACTTAAATAACTAATAAATCAAGATAGTAACAATTAATTTATATATTCTTACTGAAATCAAGACAGTGATTTAGATAGGGAAACCTTATAACAACAATAAAACAACCAAAACGAAACCATGCTGACAGACTAACCATGTTACATATATGTAATATAAAACTTTGGTTAAAATTTTGTTTCAAATGATTGCACTCAGTTCAAGTTTCAAGACTTTTCAACAATACAGCTTTTTAACAATATAAATCTGAATTTGTACCATTGATTCTCCTTGAGGAATCTCTCAGGATTATTGTTTGAGTCGATATAAATCTTCGCTAGAGCATTATGAGTGGCGGGTTCTACACACCCTTCGTGTACTCTTGATTCCAACCAAGGCAACAACAACTTCAACCTAAAACACAAAATACTGATCATGAAGTTGATTTACAAAACAATAAAAAATATAAAAATTAGAGTTCAACATACCTGTTTCGCTTTTCAACTTCGGCGACGAGCTCGTCGGTCGAGAATTGTCCTCGGACGACCAATATAAGATTTTTAATTATATCCTCAGAGCAATCGACATCCAAAAGACCACCGACAACAACTGGCAAACGCGACGGATTAACCTTCAATTAATGCATTATAAGTATGTAAAATACATTTAAATCAGTTAAATATGATTCATAAAAATAACAACCACCTTTTGCACGTATATTTCAATATATTTCTGCAAACTATTTCTATACAAGTATAAAACTAAATCGTGAACGAAATCGAATCTGTCGCACACAATAATCAAAGGCAGCTGATCGGGAAGCTTGGCCTCTTTCAAGAAGTTCTTAACTCGTTCGGCATTATAACAATTCGACTCACGACAAATTCTTTCGACTTCTTTTATTTGTCCAGTTTTACAGGCAGCCTAAATTTATAAAGGAAAATGTTATTAAACCAATTTATAATTATTCGTCAAAAATGACAATCTTCATACCTGAATGTATTTGAAGTGCACTTCTTGATCTTGACTGAAGTTAACAATAGATCCCAAAAAGTAGAAGAGACCTTCGTAAGTCTTAAAGCTCTCGAACAAATCGATCAAAGCTTTCGTTGTCAATTGCTCGTGATATTTGGTGGCGATTTGCACGCAAATCTGGAGATTTTGACGCATGTTGGCTGTGAGCATGGCCTTGAGACACTCCAGCGAGTCCTCCACAGATAGCGTTCCGAAGAAGTTGACCAACCAATCGGCGGCCAGTAAGTGAGTATGAACCACTGCACGCTTAATGTCATACAAGTCAGTATAATGTTCCAACGCCCTTTGCAAAAGTCCAGCCTTCTCGCAGAGTTGAGCAACATGTGGTCTATCATAATGCGTGAACATGGAATTTCCTAAAATGGCATCGGCCACTTGCGGCGCTGACATCAGATTCATTTCTAGCAATCTTGTTTGTAAAGGCCCTTCTTCGGGTTTATTATTTTTCAGAGCGTCCAACAGGAACGCCGTGCACTGTTGGACCATGTTCTGCTCCATGAATACATCCACAATTTGATGAATATCAGCTAAAGGCTCTTCATCGGCCACGAGCATTCCAGCAAAAGCTAAACCTTGTTCGGGACTTGTGCGCATTACGGATCTTAACAAAAATATGTAATCCGGAGTGTAACCCACCTATAAAAATATTAATGTTTTACTTTCATATCGTACAATAGAAAGTTAATGCTTAAAAATACCTTCTTAGCATAGAGAACAATCTTTTGGAACTGTCCAGTTTCAGCAAAACATTGAATCACTTTGCTAGCTACGTTTGCACGCAAATAAACGGATAGAGCTAGTGTAGGATCAGCCTGTTTCACTAAATCACCCAACTCTTCTGAACACTCGAGCTTGTCCTCCTTTAACCACTTTTCCAAGAGTTGTTTACGACCTAATTGATACAAAAATAATTGATAAAAAAAAAATATATATATATATGTACATATATGTATATCAGGGGCAGGCGGTGAGATACTTTCCCTCTCGATCGCTCGTGTGTTAAGTGACGAGAGTGAATGAGAGATAATGGCATGCAGACTGCATACCCTTATCTCTCACTCACTCTAATCACTCAACAGGCAAACGAATGAGAGTGAAAGTAACTCACCGCCCGCGCCTGATATATATATTTTTTCACCATCATCAAACGCACCTTGAAGTAAAACAGGTCGGCACAGCTCGAGCGACTCGTGTTTATTTAGCTGACATTGATCCAAAAGTATGCCAAAGTACTGAAGAAGCGGAGAAGTCAGTCCAGCTGGTGTAGGAACTTGTTGGAAACGTTGGATCGTAGCAGGTGTACGTAAGATTCCACGTGGAGCATGTGCAGCAACCTAAAAATGAATCTTACTATAAGATTAAAAATGTAAAAACAATAAAAAATAATTCAAAATATTAATTGCTCACCTTAGCTGCTTCACCATACTGTCCATTTTGGAAGTACATATTGAACTTCCTAATAAAGAGATCCTCGGCTCCACCGAGATTATTTCTAATCGCCATTCTCAGAGCTAAATCTGGATTTTGAAGCACTGTATTTATGTAGCGAATAACATTTTCTTCTTCAACAGACACCGATAATACTTGACCTTTACGGTTTACGCCTAAAAACATAATATAAAATATAATTAAATAAGTAAAGACAAACACACCACAAGTATATGTTTTAAAATACCAATTATTCCTCCGGAAGCTTCATGGGGAGCAGTCACAAATATAGTATCAGACGAAATTCTGTTCATGTAGATGCAAGTTCCGGATTCGATGTCGTACATATGAATGTAACCATATTTGGTGATGAGATAAATAACGTCGTATTTAGGAGAAACTTGCATTGCTACTGGAAAATCATTTTGAGCTTCAGGCGGGAAGAATACGTCCACTGCCTTCTTTGGAAACGGTTGATTATTAGCGTGAGGATCTCCAACCTCTGTAAAATTAAATATATCAAATAATATAAACATAAAGAAATTGACATAATATAAAAATTCATACCTATTATATGAAGCTTGCCCCCTTGAACGTTCCTTACAGCAAAGCAGAATAACGTCGACGGATTAGGATTGCCTTCCAACATGACTGAAGCGAAAGATGCTGCATGACCTTCGATTGGTTGTGTACATCTTCGTTTAACGGAATATAATTGCATAGCACCTACAACACGATTCTGTTGCGCAGAAATACCTAGTAATATTTTAAATTCATTAAAAATTATAGTATTTTTTTAATTACTATCACAAGTAGAAATATGCACTCACCAACTAGTAGAAGCCAAACTTGCTTCTGATCCGTCCTATAGTTTATGATTTGACAATCTTTTAATGTGACGTGTCTGTCAAACATTTTGACGGGCGTAGAATCACCTTCCATAGACCAATGATATACAGCCGTCTCGGTTACCAAAGCAAGGGTATTCAACGAAATCCATTTCCAAAATAGTACATCTTCGTTCATCGTGTGAGCCTTCATCTTGGATTTCATTTCGATATTGAAGATTTGGAGTGTTTTTTGGGCTAGTGACAAAAATACACTATTAATCATATGAAAAACCTTGAAAATCAAAATAAAGTGATAACATTATGAAACTACTTACAACTACCCTCTGCACCAGCTTTGCCTTTTAGAGCAATAACTTTGCTTGCGGGGTTCATAATTGCTGAATCGGCGCTGATGGGTCTGCGGATAGGATTCGTTGGATCTGCCATATCGATGATGACTACTTCGGCCGTGTCGCCCACCTTTTCTCGGACACAGATAAACTTGTCCGATTCCATGGTGAGCGTGTTGAAGGAGACCGAGGCCTGGTTGATTCCCACATTTGTGAGCTAAATAATACAACGAAAAAAGATTAATAGATGAAAGGTATATAATAAAAATAAATTAGCATGAATATAATGAAACAATACTCAATTCATCTCAACAACTGATAAAATTCTAGAACAACCTCAATTGTGCAGAACAGACATTTTGGTTAAAAAAATATTTATTGTATATTGCTTTTACCTGTTATTTTAAAAATATGAGATGAGATATATTAATACATATTTTTAATCGGTTTTTTGATCGAGTGTGAACATTTATAATATATAATATAATTACATAAATATTTTATAATATGTAATTAAGCATTATCTCGATTTTTCATACAATAAAAAATAAATAATTGAATTTTATATGAAATTTATATGAAAATGAAAATTTCCCTTATATGAAAAACTGTTAATGATATGGAACATACATTGCTTATTCATTGTATATAGCAGGGGTTGGTAAACTACAGCCCGTGGGTTAAATCCGGCCCGCAGCCAATTTTAATTTGGCTTGCGAGCCTAAGAATAGACTTTACATTTTCACTCTTTCAAATTTCAAAATATTCACTGTAACAGAATGGCCAACCGTCAAGATGAAGAGTTACGAGATATGACCATATGGGTTCGGTGATCATTGCTCACATGACAACCGGTCATAGGAAGATTGTTCACGTGGACAATTGCTCACACAAACATCGATCACAAGGTAACAACTTGCTCACACGAAAATTTCTCATAAATCAATCGCTCACATATCGATAGCATTTAAAAATACCAGTAAATAAGATTGTGATAAATCTGTAAATGAGATCAAACTTTTAAAATGGCAATTACAAACTTTGTTAGAAGATAAAGATCCCAGGAGTATTTATCACATTAATATTTTAATATACTGGGCAGATGGAATTTACAAGAATCCTATCCCAATATCGAATTAGCAATATGTATATTTATCACAATGCCAACGACAGTGGCTTCAGCAGAAAGAAGATTTAGCAAACAAATTTTTTTTATAAATAATTTGAGTGATCAGCGGTCAAGATTGTTATCAAATCTAACGCCAAGCACGAAAAATTTCATTTTAGATTTTTTTTCAGTCACAATTAATATTTAAGTTTAGGTTAATAAGGTAATTAATGATTGCAGATTTAAGAAAAGTTTATTTAAAAATGAAAAGTTAAAACGTTAATAAAAATAAATGATAAATGAACGAAAAAAAAGAAAAAGCACAAAATCTTTATTGTAGTGTAAGTGCAATTAATATTTTTATAATACGATAGGTAGTTTTTTTGCGAAATAGTCAATGTACGACATTTAAAATAAATAAAGATGTACATAAATTTAATACTAGAAATAGAGAAAAATTAAGGATAGTTAGGTATAAGAAAACGAGTATGACTAGGGGATTTATGTTTGGAGGTGTTAATTTGTATAATAATATTCCTAGGACAATCTGCAAAAATAAAACTATAACGGGTTTCCTAAATGGAATAAAAAAACATCTTCCTGCATTAAGAAATAAATTATAATATTAAGTCTTTTTTTTCTGTTTATTTTTATTTTCTGTTTCTGTTATATATTATTTATATATGTTTAGTTAAAATTTGTTTGATGTAAAAATCAGCTATAAAGCTACATAAATTTATAATATAAAAAAACAATCTGTTTTTTTAGTTCTTGTAATTTTATTTTGAATGTACAATTTTTATATTTTGAATATTTAAATATTTTTTTTAATCCAATAAAAAAACAATAGAGTCGCGCCAAATTTGATATTTGTTAAGGGCGCCAAAAACATTGCTATGGCTCTGACTATACTAAAAGAATACAATGCACGTTGTAATTACCATACTAAGTACTTTACATGATAATTACAAATCGCGAAAAAGCAACGATCAGAAAAGTTATAGTTTAAAACAAAAAATTTCATCACAGCGCATTTTTTCGCAAAAATAAAAACAAAATGAGACTGTTAATAAAGTCAGTTCACGATTAGCTTAATTATTAACTATAACTATATAAAGTTAAATGCTACGTTTGAACTGACTTAAGAATTAGTTTTCATAAATAGTCTGAAAATTTAGTAAAAATACAAATAAATTAAATAGTATTAAGATGGGTATTTATATTATGCATGAGCTCTGCTCACTCAGATAACAATAAACAACACATTGTAGTTATTTGCTGATGAAACAAGGTGATTCATAAGCTCGAAAACAATAAATGATTTATTTGTACCTAATTTCTATATTTTTATGCATTTTATACTACTAAAACTAATCAGTTCAAAGAAACCTGTTTCAATATATAGAAATTATAATTATCAGTAATATCGATTATCTTAATTACTCCAAATGTGATTAATGTAAATAACAATATATTTATTTTAATTATCATTGGCATAAAATCATAAGGTCAGTTTTTACCCTAGTGCAATTTTTTATTTTTGATAAATTGCATTCCCCGACCTGTTTGACAAATCATCATTTTTGGCGCCTTGGCACTCTGCCCAAATACACAAAGAGAGCAGTGTGGTCAATAGTAAAACTCGCAGATTAAGGCGCAAAATGCGCCAGCGAAAATCTACAAACTATTCCATCTTGTTATATCATCGAGATAAGATCTACGATCGAAGCGTGCTCACGCGACTAAAAATATCTTAACGGAAAGGACTAATTGTACGAGTCACATCCGCAGGAAGCGCAAGCGCACGCTCAGATATTTTCTCGGGTTTTATGAATGAAAAGGTTGAGAAGGGCGATAAGCGATGTTTCAGAGCAGTGCTTCCCAATCAATGTAAATAATTAATGATACTTTGATATTTATATAGTATTTATTAAAATAACACAATTAATAAACCCGATGACTGAGCAGTAACAAAGATTAACTCGTAATATGCGCAATAACATAAACTTAAAGTAACAAGAAATAAAAAAAAATGTTTTCTAAGACTTCCTAAAAGTATTTCCTAACCAAGATACGATTTTTAAAAACCTTACTGCAATATTAAAAAATCAGTGGGATAGATTTGCGCTATCGCAGACAAAATATACTTACAATATATACAGACATACTGTAAGAAGTATCGATCAGTACACGAAAAATAAAAGTATTCACCGAAATGTTATATTGTATTTTTTTAAGAATCCAATACCACGTTATTTCACGTGTGCGAGAAATAATAAACGACACGCGTGTATATTTATCAATTTTAAATGTAGTTGTAGTATTTATACCTACATCAAAATAACGTGAATATTTCAGTTTTATGTTTTTCTAATTTTAACACCCTATTTCGAATTAATTTATTATTATTTCAAATAGACCTAATTCCGATTCCAAACCTTCGCTTTGAATTAATGAACTTTTATCTAATAACACAAAAGGAATCCTGCATAATAATTTCAAACTCCCAAGACCCTTTTCAATCTAAATTTAGCCGCAGTACGCACAGACCCTCCGCAATCATAAATCTTCGCATTTCGCATGAAACGATCGATCTCTAATCGAATTGTTTGCCGCGTATTACGTGTGCGCATTTGTAGCGTTGAAAATAGCATCGGAAATATTAATAGTCAGTTACGAAAGAATAATAAAATGAAAGATAAACACACAACCGCAATCTGAATTTTTTATTCGGTTACGTACACATGTATGTGATTAAAATTATAAATTTAAAATAATGCCGATGTGTGTCTATGAGCGCATAACGATCTCGCTTTTACATCGCTCGACGAAACAGAACGAATGTTTCAGTTTGGTGTTATACTGTATGTACAACAGTTGTAAATCGTCTATTACTACTGCCCGTCTAAATTTTGAGTTAATAAAATAAACACATAGTAGTGTACCTAATCCAAATTAGTTTATCTTCAGCTATAACACTGTATTACTTCGACGAGTTAAAAGTGAAACAGATTGAAATACATATTAACATAATTTAATAATAAAGCAATTATTGGAGCAAACTGCGTCTTATGATCTATGGATATAGTCGAGGCTGCCAATCGCTGCTACTGCAGTAGACGCTACTAATCGCAATGACATACATCAGCTGGTCTGAATTTAACAGATAGTACAGTAATGTAAAACTCAATAATAAAAAAACAACTGTCAAGTTTTTTCAATTTGACGTGTCATATCAGTCATCAGCTGTTAGTTAACCTTGGTAGTGCGACCTACGGTAATCCAAATAGCGTCAACAAATAATGGTGGCCACTTAAAACTTTCTACTCGACGATAGTCACTACTCTAGGATCAAGTCGAAGTAGAAACATACTCGCAGTCGTCGAATTGAGTATGTATATTATACTATTTTGAAACAATTATCGGAAATATGAGAAATATCGAAAAAAAAGTAATTTTACAATTCGAAAAACTGGAGGACGCGCGCAAGTTCTAGCGCAATCTGTTTCGATACAATGCGCGCCGTCAACCCTTTAAGTACTGAATTAATATTTATGAAAATTCACGTAATTAGTGAATTATACAGTAAAAAAATAAATTTTAAGATGTACTTAAGATTCTTTTACATGTTTATATTCATTCTATGCTGCATCTATATTCACCTTCAGGATTAAATCTTTAATTTTATTTTTTACTCTATGATCGACTAATTACGTGAATTTTTATTAAAATTAATTTAGCACTTAATTTTTTTTATTGAGCATGGGATAAATCCGAATTTCGCACTAAGAGCCGTACACGGTGATTTGGATTTATCCGCACCTAGCACATAAAGGGTTAAATGAAAAATATGTGTAACGTACTACTACCTACTAAAAACTGAAAATTTAAACAGTCGCACGATCAACATCGAAGCGGGCGTTGGTGCTCGTCGATTATGAACTCCGACCACTTTCAACTTTCAATTATCGATGCCCAGCCAAATTTTGATCGACCAGATCGAAATGACATCATGCGTCTAGGACGGCGATAGAAGTATGCAGAGCAATAACAAGTCGCAATTTACGAGAACAAAGGTTTATCAAATAATATATCAAGACGGGGTTTAACTGCGAAATGAAATGAAAAAGTATAATGCTTAATAAAAAGCGGTAAACGTACATTGGAATATTAAACCAGTTGGTAGTTACAATATCTATACTTTAAAGTACGTAAAATAATGAAAAGCAACCATAGTCTTGAACCGTCGTATGTAACAAGAAGCAACATAAGTTGTGTTTTACGAACAGAAACACACACATCACCATAGAAACCAGCATTTAATTACATTGGAAATCGCTTTTAACGATTTCAATTTATTATTATGTAAAAATGAAATGGGGATTGAGAATAAAAGGAATGGCTACTGACTAAATGAATGATAGTTTCATTATCAGATAAAAACTTATCGATTCGCTCGAACAATATCGCACATTTCGACATTGTCTCTCTGGGCACAATCAATCGCTCGAACCACGTAAAAACACAAAGGAGAATTTACTTTTCATAACAATGAGCATACATATACATATTATGTACATATAAATACAAAGCAACCTTCAAATATTTAAATCGATTTAGAAGTAATGCATATGTTAAAAAGAAAGTCGTATATCGCACTGCATCATGTAACGAAACGATAAGAAGATATTTTAATGCCACTGTGCCTTAGTAAAATTGTTTTTGCTGGTAAAAAACTAGACTATTTAATTTTAAATATTATATTAATACTAACAGTCAAATTATAGTAATATGCAAAACGTATTTTATCTACAGCTTATCAGCCTCCCATGCATTTAATGCATAAAATGCATATACTAACACATACATACATATCAGTGGCGTACCGTCCATACATGCGGTAGATTCAAAACGCCACCAGCATGCACGGTTGATCGACTATAAACACGAGCGAATATAAACACGATCACGTGAACGGCTGAGTCGCTCGCCATCAACCGTTCATGTTGGTGACGTTTTGAATCTACCGCATGTATGGACGGCACGCCACTGATACATATATATCAGTGGTTGCCAACCCGTGGCGCATGCGCCAAACGTCGCATTGGATGATCACAAGTGGCGCGTTGCATCCTTGCGCCCACTTATTCTTTTAAAATAGGCGTTATAACTGAATCCATATTCATATTTTTACCTCAAGTGCCCTTAATTCAGCCCTCGGAAATGTTCAAAATATACAGGTGTGAACAAGCATTTTCATAAATGAAATTAATAAAAAGCAAAACAAGGTCGCGAATAACTGATTCGGATTTGAACAGCGATCACCCTCTCGTCAATGTAATTATTTTTGACTATTGTAGATTTGTGCTCTAATAAACGTGTGTCTTTTGAAATGACGTAAATTAATTAATTTAATTCCGTGATTGAGTTATTCCTTTTCCTCCCATAAGCAAAGCTGCTCCTACTCCTATCTCTATTTTACAACCCCAAATGCGAACGTAAGAATGTAAAAAAGTAGAAGGTCTGAAATTGAGGTATAAAGGAGGATCCGACAAAGCCGCACAGGACAATCCCGCGCCGACTAACCGGCGCCGACATAGCCGCGCAAAACAATCCCGCGCAATACAACCCCGACATTACCGCGACGATAAAGTCGCGCCGACATTGCCGCGCGAATCAAAATTATAAAATTGAATAAAATGAAAAAAAGTTTTTTTTTTAATTCTATTTATTTTGTTTTATGGACAGCTAATAATAATAGTAATATAGTTATATTCAATACACATTAAAAATGTATTACGATGAAATTCAATATACGTATTTACATAATCAATTTTACAGTTATTTATTTTCCTACTGAGTTAATACGAAGTTTTTCTAAAATGTAATTAAATGCATATGATATTTATTGCAACATAATTGCGCCAATATGTTTAGGTGTTATTCATATATTTGCGATTATTTGCTACTTTCATAAACCTTTCAACTTATTCGATTAGGACTGTAAGTGATTACAAAATGAAACAGTGTACTTTCTAGCTTTCTATCATTAACAAATTTGCGAATATTTGGTTCTTTTTT
Source organism: Plectrocnemia conspersa (assembly GCF_051122295.1). Lineage (NCBI taxonomy): Eukaryota > Metazoa > Arthropoda > Insecta > Trichoptera > Polycentropodidae > Plectrocnemia > Plectrocnemia conspersa. Next base: position 12,600,101 of record NW_028277176.1, read on the forward strand.
AATATTTTTTATTTTTATTTGTTTCATTTTAATCTTACCATACTAATAAATAAATATACTTTTTACTTATTTTTATTGTGCGGGATTGACTTGCGCGGCTATGTCGGCGCGGAATTGTCCTACGCGACTTTGTCGGGGTGCCGGTATAAAGCTCGATATTTCGAAATACTTTAAACAATTTCCACGAATACTACCGATCGTTTTAAAGATATTGATAATTTAACATTTATGGCAATTTGAAACGTGTATAAATTTAAGGAATACGATTTTTTTCTAGAAACACTTTTTATATCTCTTCAACGCTCGTATGGAACTTTTTTTAATTTTATAAGGTTGAAAAGTAAGCTTATTTATATATATTCGTCACCAAAATTCCATTTGAAATCTAGAAATTGTATTAATAATGTGATATCAAAAATTAACTAAAAGATATTTTAACGGCAAGTATTGAATTCAATTTTTTTTCTAAAATATGACTTGTCCATCACAATCGCCCGATCTAAATCCTATCGAGTTGCTGTAGCTGGACAGTAAAATTAGAGATCAACATGTAATCAGTGTTAAAAATGTGGACTGTGTTAGAAAAGGAGTGAAAAGCACTATCTACCGAAACGCTTAAAATTTTTTTGGTCCAAAATTTGCGAAACAGTAATTTCAAAAAGAGGTGAACATTCTGACAAAAAAAATATTTTTCGCTTTTTTAGACGCCCCCATATGCGGAAATTTTGCTTATTCAGAGAAAAATTACTTTAAAAAATCAGCATCAACTTCCTGCTGCTCTAACACCCAATCTGCGTAAATTCTTCGCTGTCCATAATCTCTGGGCTTCAGTTCTTGTGTTATCTGAATTTTTATGAGTATAGATGCAAGTCCAGATGCAAAATGCGCCAAAAGAAAACCCTAAAAGCTGCGAACGCCGACGAATCAACAATTCCGGGTCTTGTGTCACGATGATGCACAGACATTACCCTATCTCCAACGCTTCCAGTTTCTTTAATTTGTTTCACTATGTTGTGAATTGTTCACTTGTAGGACAATGAAATTGAACACAATCTTCCCGTAAATTTCGATACACAGTTCGTACAGAATTATTATTTCTGTGGAACAATTGAACAATTTTAAACTTTTAAGCCAACGGTGGTAAAGCGATTCATTTTGTATGTGTTGTTGCACACTAACATTTGCCACTTTGAACACGTGTGATTATTGACAGCTGTTTGACTTACAGTGCTGCCAACATAGGCAATTCGAATTTGATCTTCCAGTATATATAGCAAACAGTCCGTTATTATCTCAAAAAGCAATATTAAATTGACAACAAATAAGCAGGCTAGCACTTGCGATAATACATAATCACGAATCAATCGTGGGCGTATGGCGGCCGGGGTAACGTGATATCGTCGATTATTGTTTGTGTCGTACTCAAATTTGCCGCAAACAAACGAAGTAACAACGACAGACGACGAGCGTTTGCGCGCGCGGTGACGAAACACGCCGATTTCTCCGAAGGTGAAAAAGCGAAATCATCATACTCACAGTGAATCATCGCGTGCGGCAAGTACGCGGGGACGCCGAACGCGTCGACGTGGCAGCGGCGCGACCGGCGAAAGGAAGGAAGCGGATTTGTCGGTCAGGTTCAATATCGGCCTCCGACCCGAGTCAAAAGCATTCTCCCAATCCGGTGTAGAATGATCTTTGCATGATTTCTATTTACCGAAACCTTTAACAATCTGCTTTTTTGCGGAGTTTGGAGCGAAACCAAGTCATACAAGTAAAAAAGTTTAATCATATTATACAAGCTAATAAGAGCACAGAGCGAAGCTGAAACTATTAAATCTTTTATAGACTAAACTTAAAAAACTCAATAAGGTGCAGTTCATTAAAAATGCTGATGTGCCCATAGGGCTCGTGTTCGTTTTCTTCACCATACGAAATATATTTTAAAGCTGAATTGCGGTGGAATACTGCGTCAAGTCAAACCAACATAAATGAGAGATAATCGATCACAAACCAGATTTGGTGTAAAACATAAACAGATATTCAAAACAAACACTCATCTCCCTTTTAGTTTCATATTTATGTGTAAGATTTTCTTGGGCGGATCAAAATAATTTTAGGAAAATATGATAAAACAAAATGATTTATCTACTTACAGAGGTTGGCAAACTTCGGGCTACGTGTATATATAAATATATTTTATCAAAAATTTAATTTGGGTTTAAATAAAAAGTTTATGATCATTTGCCTTGCAGTGCAAAAATTTAAAATATTTAAATCAAATATGTTCTGAAAACAAACAACTTTTACTGCCCGATAAAACCGTAGGCAAGTAGTATCGTTAAAATTGTCGAAATCCTCTTAACCTTTTGCAGTCGTAATCGTTTTTGTCAGGGCTGTGGAGTCGTTGAAAAAAAAACACGACTCCGACTCCGACATTTACCAACAACACGATTCCACTCCGACTCCGACTCCGACTTCGACTCCGACTCAAAAAAGTTTAATTTTATCAGGTATTTTTGGTGTTTCTCTACACGTTTAATATTCATACGCTATACACATTCATTATTACGCAATTAAAAATTCATAAATTTCATAATTTAAAAAATGCTCGGAGTCGCTCATTTTTCACGACTCTGACTCCGACTCCAACTCCGGCCAAAACACCACGACTCCACGACTCCAACTCCGACTCCGACTCCAACTCTACAGCCCTGGTTTTTGTACTAGGTAGGTAGCCAAGTCGGGAAAAATTAAAAATAAACTTCTGTTAAATCTTATTAAATTAAATCGTACAAAAATAAATTTATAGGTATATATATTCTGTATAACTTATTAAAAAAGGAAGTCAATATTGTCTTATAATATATACAAAAACTAGCATTTTACAATTAAAAGTTCCAAAATGTATTTGGCAACAAAGGGTTAGATTTTAGCAGCTTGAATTTTTTAAATATATTCCGTAAAACTGGCATTATGCTTAAGAAAAATGTTGGGTTTATTTAACTGCACAGTGCGAATTGTTTTGATTTATTCTAAAAACTATTATCTTTCTTAAGAATATTTAACTGCGTAATGCGGAATTATTGAGCACTATCTTTGCTTACTGAAACACCCGAGTTAACACTTAATCGTCGAATCACAGAAAATTCCGATTTTTTTCTGGACTATGCGTTAATTGCTGTCAGTGGAATATTTCGTGTTTCGAAAGTAAATTTTAATTAGTGCTATACCATATAAGAAGTATCGTTCGGAAAATCGTTAGGAAAACGATAATCTGCAATGGACTGATATATTTTAAACTTCTGATACATTGAACTTTCTTGTACATCAAATACAAAAACGTAAAATCAAAATCCTCGTACTTTTTAAAAAAACAATAAATATTGTATAACTTTTTAAAATATTATATATAATTTTTTTCTATTTTTTTTTTCATTTAAAACATTACAATGTATGATTGCAACAAGGGTGCCGCCGCTGCAATTATACATTGTAATTAGCACTGCTTACCCTCGCGTCATAAAATTTACGTCACAAGACCCACTGTCCACGGAGGCGTCGCTGCATAGACGCGTATTCCTCATTGTACGCTTGTTGTACGCCTGCTTGCTGAGTACATATAAACTAACGAAACATTATTTGACTTCGCACTTCACTCCAAGCTTTTACTTTTCGACGATCTGAACAAATTTAGTAGCTGAAATTGCTACTGTATTCTACACGTTCACGCAGTTCGATACGCTCGGGCGTCTGATATGCTTGACGACTGTCATCATGAAACTTGCATGCAGCGACGTGATCGTGACGTTACCGCTTCGTCGACAGTGTCTCATTAGTTTATATGTACGCAGCAAGCAGGCGTACAAGAAGCGTAAAATGACGAATACGCGTCTATGCAGCGAAGCTTCCTTGGACAGTGGGCTAAGTTTGCTTATTTTACGTAACATATAGTAACTCTTAAATATTAAGTTTTAAAATATAAAACCGAATCTGAAATATAAATGGAGTAGCGTGAGTTTTTCTTTGTGACAATATTGATATCAGGTGTGCAATATGAGATAAATTGCAAGCAAGCGCAATAACAGCTAGGATATCGTCAAACAAACTTTCGTTTTCAACTGTTTGCATAAATAAGATGGAAAACATCAAAGTGCTTGGGAACAATTAAATGACCACATCAACAAAATGTATAGTTTTCTTATTTGGCGTTAAAATTGCCATTCAATTGCGAAAAATCAAAAATATTTATCAGGCGTGTGGCATATTTTTAATGCAGGCATTGTCAATATGTAACGATCAGCAGAAATGAAAACTGCGCTCGACATCTGTGCAGTTAAACTAATTGTTTAAAATATTGCTTAATAATAATTTTCATTATGGATAAAAAATATTAAAAATTTCATTTTTATCCCAAATTGTAATTTCTAAAGATAATACAAACTATTTGCAAAACAGTAAAAAAATCAGTGACAATTGAGTAGTAATGATATTGCTATCGTACATTGACTGATATGTTGTTTTATACATACACACTACGTTACATTTTATAGTCACGAAAGGTTCAGTCCTATGCAGGATCACAGAACCGTGAAAAGAAGCTGGATGCGGACGAGCGGGAAACGAGATGAATAGAACAGGTCATCGCCATATACGACGTTCAAGTATATCATATACATACATACATATATATAGCAAGGATGATAGGAGAAGTGGACAGATTCGCAGGAAATTAATCAAGCGCCTGAAGAACGCGACATGAATGAAAGTAAGACACGAAAGAACGACACGAGCTGCGACGGCTATCAAAAAAGTTTTTTTATCGTTTATCCTCAACAATGCTCATTCAACAATCTATCAGATAAGTCACTAATAATTTCGTTGAAAAATTTCACGATGAGTAATAGCAGTTTTACAATAATAAATATATTAAAAAAAGCAGTTATGTTTCACCTTTCTTGACATGCGCGATTATTTATTCGATCACGTGACGTTGTGACATTTCGGCAATGACATTGCCGTGTATGTGTATTTTAATCGCTCTATGAAATAAATTCTGGCAACGCCCTCGGTAATACAGCGCTCATTGATTTTCAAAATAAACACAATTGTTGAAAATGTTTTGATTCGCCTATTCCGAAAGTAGTTCAATTATTAATTTATAAACCTATTACGTTATGATCGCGAGGGTCCCGGATTTGAAGTTCATATTCCAACTATTTTTTTTAAATTCTCGAAATATCTACACCACATTGTTGAATTTTTCAGTTACCTGAATTTTAAATTAAACGATGCACGACATAATTGCGAGCGAGTCTCTAATGTCATTACAGTATAGATACTGTTAGCGAGCTTGCAGGGCAACTTTATACAGATAAGTATAAAATCTACCGGTAAAAGCAACGAAAAACCACTACAGTAATATATTAAAAAAAAACTCGTAAGAAAGCACTGGGCTAAATTATATACGAGTACATAAATAACACACCGAATAAAATTGTTTTACTACTTCATTCAACAATCGGATCACGGAAGAATAAGTTGAACAGCCAACAATGGCCCATTTTTTAATGAATCCTATGCGCGTCCTTTCATTTTAGATTAGACTTTGTTCTTACCTATGTATGTTTAATGATTTAACATTATTTGGTTGGTGATATTATGAGACATTTACTATATAGTATACACCCATAAACGTGTCCGATTGAAGAAAACTAGTCGAAGAAGAATAAAAAAAAAAAGATCATTTGAATTAAAAAATATCTAAATGTTAATTAATAAATCAGTTTTAAATTTATTTTTAAGTTTATTCTTCTATTTTGAAACATGTAAATGTGAAATGTGATATCATTTTTTATAACATGATTTATTATTTTTAGGACATACAGGACGTTTCAATGTCAAAGTATACTATTTTAATAAATATATATTTAGTATCATCCGGAATTAGGCCATATGCCATCATTCAGAACCATATCGTGGTCATACAATTTTGTGTATAGTATAGTACAATCACATAATCTATATTACTTTAATAAATAACAAAATATTTTTGTATAATTAGATTCCAATAGTATACAAAATAAGAGATACATGTATAGAGTGGTGTGATTTTTAAGATATTTTATAAATTAATGTAATTCGCATTCCTATCAACATATGTGCATATCATCTTTTGATCTGTCAATCAGATATCAGTAAAAATAATTAGATTATAGAGATAATTGGAGGGATAATTCAAAAACAAGATTAACTGAAATCTCTTCATACTATACTGATATAATGAGGGCAATGCAAAGTCACACATTGCCAACATACTAAATGCTATATACAAACCGTTATAATTACATATTTGCTTTTTATTTCATTTAAAGAAAGGAAATATATACGTCTAACGTTTGCCCTATTCTGTGCTTCTTTTGAGTTTACTCCTTGTTCGAAATGAGAAACCTGTTCTAAAAAATTCCCTAAAATTATTTGTAGACATATAACCGGGTACGGCTTTTTATATGGTGCTCGAATCATCCGTTTGCATTTAGCAAATCGGGCGCAACTTTTACATATACATATTTTCTTTATTTTTAGACAAAATAGTTTACTTAAAATAGCTCTTGAATATTGAAGTAAGTTAATCGAATATTAAATTGTAATAGTTTTTTAAGAAATTGAAAATTCAATAGTATTTCTTGATATTTGTTAGTTAGACCAACTTCCAACATGTTTCAAAGCTAATAATGTTAATTTTTGATCAAAGAAAAAAAATGTTAAATGTTTTTTCGTCCCGAACAGCTGACAACGCTAAATGGGCTAACATCCCTCGGTGCAAGCGCGTGTAATAGTAACACACAATTGGATTATGATTTGTAATTTTCTCCATTGAACGTTTACCGACTTCCTGTCACCTAGATCGTTGATAAATAAGAAACAAATGCTCGAATTGAGTTTTGGCCCAAAGACGGCAATGTATGCGTAGGTGGAGAAGGCGACGGAGGTGGGGGGAGGGTTGAAATTTATTTTTCGTTCTAGAGCCTCCCCAAAAACTGTCAGGCTTCTCCCCTAAATTCACCCGCGCCGATCGCTGAACTTTCTAGTAGGTACAAGGTTAACTTCGCTACGGTTAAGATTCGCGGGGATGAGACGCGAAAACGAACATGACGGTCCTCGGACGCTTTTCTCACGCTTATGGCCAAATATAAAACAACTCGCTGCGATTCTTATTAGATTGTGGGTCATGTTCTCGTACGAATACAAAATGGAAGACGCAGGCGCCATTTGCACAATTTCACTTGGACTATTGTGGCCGCAATCGGCACCGACGGCGACGACGAAAAATGAACGGCCGGCGTCGAGGGCGGCGCCCGTTGCCAAAACGGTGAAACGAAAAACGTCCGCGGTGGGAAAGGGGGGCCGGCGCTCACCTGCAGGTGCTCCTGGAAGCGGATCGGCAGAATTTGCGTCATGATGGCGGCTGGTTTCGAAGTGTCGTTGGCCGCTAGGCAATCGGGCGTCGGCAAGTCGCGGGCGATGGCTGAGGTTATCGACTGTCAGTCAGCAGGCTGACGACATAGCCCGACCGAACTGCGCGGACCAAAAGGCGCTCCCGGCGAGGCGGAGGCGGGGCGGGGGCGGCGCGGGGCAGCGCTGCCACATACACAGCCGCCGACACTTTATTGACGAGACACCGACGACGAACGCCTGTTCGCCACCCAGTCCGGTGTTTGCGAGCGCTGTGGTTGCTCCGATGTAACGAGCGATGGAAAATAATAAAATATATATTTTCTTTATATTTTAACCCGTAAATCAATATACCTTATTAACCGCTATACAACACAATAAAATTGCAAAACCACAACTCAAAAATTTAAACTACACAGTTCTTTCTAAAATTACATTGAGTCATGTGCGGTATACAAAACATGAAAGGAAAAAAAACACACGGCTCCACAGTGATGTGCTTCTATTCATATAAAATGCATGAAACCGATACCATTCTGACGCGTCACGTCACGCCACGACACGATGGAGTGTCACTACCTTAACACTGATGTTGGGAAAAACGCTTTAGCTTTGCGTAGCCACCCAGAAGTTTTTATTGCGCAGTATAATTACATGCAAATTACGATTAACTAGGTATTAAACAAATAATAGACATGCCGTCTGGTTCGTTAATATATTTAAGTCAAAATTAAATGCATCGCATAGGATATATATATATATATATATATATATATATATATATATATATATATATATATATATATATATATATATATATATATATATATATATATATATATATATATATATATACATTAATTCAAACCTTAAAATAAAATAATTATTTACGACATAAGTAATTGTTGTGGTTCCAAAGGTATCTGCCGCAGCTTGCTCACAGGGGCTCCGCTAATACAATTTTACCATAATATTATTAGTATTTTTAATTGAATGTGATAGGACACGACATCTTGTAAATCTGGTGCAAACCAACAACTCATAGTAATAACTGTTTGAAAATACTACAAATAGTTATAATATTAGATATTGGTGGATGCTCCAGAAATAATATGACGGTAGTTCTAGCGACTATTTATTTGCTTAATTACTTTATATTTATATTAAATATTCAACTCGGAACACGTGTGAATAACGATAATGACATATTAACGCGCAACAAGTATAAATAATTAATTACATACAATTTGATTAATTTGTAACATGTGTCTATAATAACTAATTCGTTGCTATGCGAATTTATTTTTAATAAAATAATATGAGATTATTGAATCCGACTATCAGCGGTAGTTAATTTGTTGGTTTCAAAAGATAATAAATTATAATATCAGAGTATCATCGTCAATTTCACAGTTCGATTATCGTAAAAAAAGCATTTAAAGTTGGAAATGCTTCGTTTTTCTATACAACAACCAAAGTCCAATATTTCCAAAGCTCGTAATAAACAGCGTAAATTATCTATTGGGATGAAATGATTTTTATTTTTATCTAGAAGGGAAAGAAAAAAACATTAAATCTTGTGAATATGTCTGCAAAATAAGCTATTTGACTTAATTATTTAACAACAACTGAAACGATCTTGTATAGACAATTTTCATTATGGCAAGTTCTTGTCGTAATTAAAACATATGCACATCGAATATCAGTATAAAACGGCAAATATGTATATATATGTATGTGCTCACTACTCATATCTTTACATATCATTTTGAATAATCTTGTTTTGAATTAATGGTCGAGTTTTCACAAAGATATTGATTGTAACCCTTCATCTCAAATGCATTTGCAAGAGGATGAAATGTTTCGAGAAATTACCATATATGTGTATTGTACCAAGAAATTGGAATGTATCAAATCTGTAAAGAGCACAGTGATTACTATATTCTATAAATAAATCACAGTCAATAGTCAAAATTAAAAAAAGCATTTTATTGGTCCGCTTTGGCCGAAATTTCTCCGAATACTTCACTACAACTGTTTAATCATTTTACTAATACAATTATATATATTCACCACGTATGGAGACCCTACTTTCTAAAAAAAAAATTATCAATGACTTAAAAAAATATATTTATTATATTCTTTAGTCTTTGGTTGAAATGCAATAAACGTGATTTACCATTGAAAACTGATAATATTATGTGTATCTATAAAAAGCTTTTAAAAGGTTAATACCGATTCTTTTAACCGATAGATACATTCCAGGCATTTCCATATTTACTTTTATTACTGTGTCTTACTTTTTAAAAACGTGTTTATACACTTATTGTCTACTTACTTATGTATGTGTCTTAAACTTTTTATTTCTTATTGTGATTATTGTATTTCTTAGATTTTCTATAACTTACTAGCAATATAAACAGTTTCGGTTTTTATCTGTAATAATATATTGACCCTGTTTATAAATGTCAAGATGTTAGGATGTTGTTCCATACTATGAAGCTGCAGATATAGTGAAAATATTGTGTTTTTGTTAGAAAAAACGAAAATGGATTGGTAATATTTTTTTAATGTGGGTGACAATTAAACACAGATTAAGCCGCTGCAGTTTTATTTTATTTAAAAATATATAGTTTAGATCTTAAAGTGGTGATAAAAATGATCGACGAACGTCGTCTTTCCGTCGTCGTTCCGTCAGCGTCTGTTCAAGAATAAGCTGCCCTTCACCATCGTCACGTTATTAGAGTGCTGCCAACTTTTGGCCATAATACAATAAATACATAAATAGTCCCTCACAAGATATTTTTTTAAAAATGTTGTTCTGCCAGCCACGGAACAATATTTTGAAAAAAAAACATAAAATATAATAGATTGAAGCGTATGTGGTTTTTGAGGGCTACTTAAATAAACGACCTTTTTTAGAGAGAGCTGGCAGGGACCCTGAATGTTAGACCGTTGTCATGGTGAGAGAAAAAAAGAGAAGAATGTATATTTAGCCAGTTGTTAAAAAACCACCCGCTTCACAAGTTGAGCGGTGGTGTGGCAGCACTGGGAACTGTCAAAACACCGCCACAAGATAATTAATATATTTTTGGAATTTATTTTTTTATTTATTTTTGTTTTTTTAAAAACTAACTACCCCAAATCACATTAAACTAAGGTGACCAGATTTTTAAAGCTGTAATTCGTTAATCAAACAATATTTCTGCTTCAATTTGTTTTAAACGATGAGTCATCACTGTATTTTTGTCAGATAAATACAGTAAACAAAATATAGATATTAGTAATGTAAGTAATGACTTCAACATAACGAATTTTAGCGTGTTCACATTTCATTAATGTAACAGTTGGTTGACTGAACCTGTGACGTCGCATTTACAGCGTTCGCGTGCAAACTTATTACTTTGCCACAATACTCTTCTCTAGCAAACTGGCCATGATCACGGTGAACCCATGACGAAGTCCTTCAGGTGACTAGGTATTCTTCGAGTTCTAGTCGGCCTTGATGTCATGGGAGTCGGACAGCGTAAATTTGCTTGCTATTTATTTTCATCTCCGGCATTATTTAAAAACTTCTAAAAAATAAATATTTCTTGTTGTAGAACGGTAAGAATAAATCGAAACAAATTACCTAGACATTTTGACAAACAGATCCTAAAATTAAAAAGGGGAGACTTACAATCACTGACAAAAAGTGACATGACGGTTATATGTTGGAAGGGCAAAAGAGGATTATATTTATCCCCCACCAGCGAAAGGAAATTTCTGTGATGAACACGGTAACAGTATTCGTCCAGAAATTATTCAGGAATATACGAAGAATATTGGAAATGTCGATAAAGCAGAATTGCCACACCCAAAAAATATTTGAATACATGAATTTAAGTTTTCATTTTGTTATTTTTATTCAAAATAAAAAAAATGGCAACAAATGCTGACGGGTGGCATATAGACACAGATTAAACCGCTGCAGTAGTCTTTTTATTGAGATATATAAAGTTACATTTTTGAATATATAATGTTCGGCCGTGCGAGCCCGCCAAAGTCGCCAAGAGAATGTGCTTACGCCACGTCAGTGTTACTAACGTGCCGCCAAGTTTTGGTCATAATAAATATATATAAATACATAAATGCGCCCCACAAAATGACAAAATGTATAAATATTTCTGTGTCTGCAATAAAGTAATTGTTATAAATTTGAAACATTTTTTTTAAAATGCTTTTTATTTTACCCAAATATGTTTACTGGTCTTTGAGATATAGTTATTTTATGACAAAAAAATCTTGGGCAGTGCGTTAACGTACGGGCGAATAGATGTTGTAAGAATCATCCTTCCATATAGCTGGCAGCACTGAACTGCTGTCATCTTCTTTGTTTGCCTCGTTCACTGAAACGCATTAAGATGGTAGTTATTGCAATCGCAATGTAATATTTAACTTAAAAATGTACTTAAAAAAATACATTTCCTCTTTGCAGTTCCAATTCGGGTTTAATATGTTTCACGAGATAACTAGACATTTTGAAACGTCATATTATTGTTACTCTGTGTCAATGCTTCCCGGTAACGAGAGACAGGACGTGGAACGGGGCGGAAAAAGTACCAAATAATGATAATTTTAGCTTATATCGCTGAATAATTTTAGCTCATTGACTGATTTAATTTACAGTAATTATGCCGCCATCCGCTTTGGAGCAGCTTACAAAGCTGAACATAGAGTACCCGATGATATTCAAACTCACTAATAAACTGATGAATCGCATCACTCATTGCGGGGTGCTCGAATTTATAGCCGACGAGGGTAAAGTGTATTTGCCCCATTGGGTTAGTATATTTAGTCCCAGACCTTAAATAAATGTACCTCGACTTGAAAGTATTTCTTTATTTCTAAAACGTATCAACTAATTATGTTTATTACTATTGCATATCAGCTAACCTTTAAACTTGCGACTGATTACAAGTTAATCTTTATATTAAGCTCACTATCGCCAGTCGCCAGTTGGGTTGTCTTTCAGTGATATTCAACTCAAAACCGTAATCCTTCGCTTGATCTCGGCACCTAAGCGGACACCCAGAGAAATTGTTATACCTATGAAACAGAGTGATAGAGGCCCAGGACCCCACCTCTCTCATTGTATTTTGCGATTGTGGGGGTTATGTTCATCCATAACCAAGTATTAACCCCATTTTATCTCGCTCCGGTATATTATTCATGAATTTTAGTGCAAATGTCTTCAAATACTGTTATGGTGAGGTTTGCTGATGAAAACGCAATTCAGTTTTTTACAATTTAAAAAGTCACATCATAAATACATATAAAATAAAAATTAGTGCATCCACTGTGGGATGCAGTGTTCGAGGGGCATAGTATTCTAGGGGACACATTCTGTATGGCATTATAGTTGTGGAATAATTTTGTAACGTAGCTTGCACAGTTCCTCAGCATACCCCACAGTGTCAGAAGATGCAATTACCGCCACTCCTGGTGCTAGAGGAAACGCAGTGAGCTGAGCTACCATCTGACCCAAACTCCCAGGACACGATTGCTTCTGTGTTTACTTTAACCTAATAGATAAGGAAGCCACCTCTGAATATCACCACTGTGGAGACAACATCGATGGTACTGCACGGTCTTCAGCTGCATGTCATGAGAGTGGAAGAGATAAAGATTGAAAGAAGCTCTCGATGTTAAGCAATTGTCGCTGGAGAATGAGATGCTGAAACGTGGTCAGATAAGCAAAACTTCACATTTTGCATGATCATGGGCAAAGAAGACGAAGAAAGAAGTCAGTGCAGGAGGATTTACCTAAATTGGAGTTCATAAAGCGAAGAAGAGTGCCAAACTCTAAGATTGCTGCCTCTCCAAAGTAATGCATAAAAGAGGACAGCAAGGGAGTTAAAACTCCCTTGCTGTCCTCTTTTGGTGGGTAAAAATCTCACACCGTCAACCATAAATGGTTGATGGCGGTTTTTAAAATTTTACAGATATTCGGAATTAAAAAACAGATTGTATTACAACATATACCATATTCCACCTAATCTTGACAAAATATTGTCAGACCAAATATATGGATATGTAAAATACAAAGACTTCCATATGTTACTTGTAGATCTATGCTATAAAATAATTGCAAGAGCCAGGCCCGGTAGGTGAGATATATTTCCTTTCGCTCACTTGCGTGTCAAGTGACAAGAGTGAGTAAGAGATAAGAGTGTGCAAACGTATGCTCTTATCTCTTACTCACTCTCGTCACTTAACACGCGATCGAGCGAAAGATAAAATTTCTCACCGACCGGGCCTAGCAATAGCCAACGTCTCCCCATTAATCGAAAATACACCTCATTCCCATACTCATTAAATTAAAGTACTTTACACACTTAATATGCATAGTTCCGAGGAATATTCTTAAAAAATAGATGGTCGGAATTGTTTGTCTTTTTCATAAAAAAGGCGACGTCACAGCATATATATTCTCGAATATGCTATGCCATAAACCGTGTCACGAGAAAAGCTCCATGGACTTTTGATCCAATGACTAAACGTCCACAACAAAAGGTAAACTTTGTATTATACGATCGGATTTGATTTGATTGACTTATGTTTAGTAATCCGTAAAAGAGTAATATGCAAATTTCTAAGATTAAAAATTGCAAAGATTATTATATGCTGATTTGTAATCTATGAATAGATAATCCCTATCTCTTTTCTATGTTTTGACCGAGTTCCATATTGGTACTCTCATATATTTTTTCGGTATATAGGTTTTTAGGGGGAGCTGGCGTGCCAGTAAAACAAAAATATTTGTTCTACTGGAGCTGCCAGCTGCTGGCGTGCCAATGGTGCATTGGCTTCTTCAGTGACTGGTGTTAAGCGTTTACACGATGCTAATCGCTAGCACCCAGTAACTGGCACCTCGACGGGCATCGTGTAAATTAGCCTTAAGTCATTGACATTAAATTTAAAAAAAATATTGTTAGATTTTATACTTTTAAAGATTAATATTAAAATATTGTAAATATAAAAATTACATATAAGCTTGAATGCCCGCGGGTCACAGTTTTTTTTATGTTTTTTACTTTATTAAACTTAAGTAATATTTGCTTTTATTTATTAAATTATTCAGTGCTAACATCTGACCCGAAGACATGTAGTTGCAATTAAAAATCGAATTCTAACCCGCCTACAAAAAAGGTTCGCCATAGTTGGAGTAATCTTTACACACATTCACTTTGTGTATACAGAGGCGGCCGGTGAAACATTGTGTTTTAGTCGCACAATCGCAAAACTGATACACAAGGTTTCACCGGCCGCCTATGTGTGTATGTGTGCCAAAATAATAATCTAGATTAATAACTTGATTGTTTTATTTACTATCAAAAAAAATTGTTACTTCTATACAAATCATCGTTATTCTACAAAATAATATATAAAAATTTTTACTTTTGACTATGGATTTCTTACTTTTTTGCGAAAGTCTTGACGTTTCGAAGAGCCTGCTACTCATCATCTTCGGAGATGAACTGATATTTAATGTAAAATTATTTATACGAAATAAAAAAGATTAATATAGTCACAATAATCAAATAAACGGACAAATTTAATAAAATTGTCTTTTTTCTGACCCTTTTGTATGAATATTTTGACAAATTAAAATTCAATGAGTCCGCTGATAGCGTTATATATCTCGATAAATTTATTATCTAATCATGAAATCTTATAGCTAATCCTTATATCTAAAATTTTGTGGATTAAAATGGGTGGAGTTTTCGTGGAAATGTTATAAAAATCAATAAGTCAAATTGAAAATATATTTGGCAGAGGAATTAATTTCGCTAAACAGTCGTTTCTGAGTACCGATATTGATATGCTTAAAGATGTTTTCGAAAGACTGATTAGGTACTTATAACAAAAAAATTAATCGTAAAAGTCATAAAAATATCTATTTGCAAAGTCTTTAAAGTGTCTGTTTTCAGTACTGAACTCAAAGCTCATAAAAACAAATGGTAATATATCTTGCTTTTTATTTACTAATGAATGTATATTTAAATCTTGTTGAACCAATCAGATCTTAAAAGAACGTTCAGAACTTGATG
Organism: Plectrocnemia conspersa; assembly: GCF_051122295.1. Lineage (NCBI taxonomy): Eukaryota > Metazoa > Arthropoda > Insecta > Trichoptera > Polycentropodidae > Plectrocnemia > Plectrocnemia conspersa. The sequence goes on from NW_028277176.1 coordinate 12,615,646, forward strand.
TCAAAAATCGGTTTTCAGACACATTTGTTATTTATTGCAGGATTAGTTGCTATCATAAAGAAATATTCTTCTTAATCCGCCTCTGTTGATTTATACACTTCAATATTTATTTTAAATTTTTGGAAAATTTTCATCTCTATATCTCTGAATGAAATGAAATTTTTCATGATATAAAATAAATAGTTGGCATAAAGATTTAAAAAAATGTCTGCTTCAATTGCTATTAATAATGCAGCTGGAAGTAAATTCTACGTGTCCAGAGCATAACTTATATATTATAGTATATATAATATTATGTATCAATAAATATAAAACTTGCTCTCATAAATCTAAAAATGAATAAAAAGCGAGGTGCGTTTAATAATATGGCCATGGAATACTTAATATTAATAATATAGAATAATTAATATGGTTGTAATAAAATTATTAGATGATGCATAATTTGGCATTGGAAGAAGGCACTCAAGTGGTCATCGAAAGTGTATCATTACCAGTGGCTACGTTCTCAAGATTCCAACCCCTTTCTGTGGATTTCCTTGATATAACAAATCCAAAAGCAGGTAATACTAATATGATATAATTTTTATACTGTCTGAGACTTAATAGATGTATTAATACAAAATATGTTTTAGTGCTTGAAAATGGATTGCGAAACTTTGCATGTCTCACGACAAATGATGTAATAGCTATTAAATATAACTCGAAAGTTTACGAAATGTGCGTACTTGAGACGAAGCCTGGAAACGCCGTTACTATCATTGAATGTGATATGAATGTATGACTTGATTTATGTAATTATATTTAGTTTATAAGCTTATCGACTTAATTCCAATTATAGGTTGAGTTTGCACCTCCCGTCGGCTACAAAGAAACGGAGTATGTGCAAAACAAAAATAAGAGCTCGGGCAATTCTCAAGGTAATCAACAAGAGGAAGATCTCGCAGCCTTAATGCCTGAACCTAAAGGTTTCATAGCCTTCAAGGGCTCAGGTAATAGGTTAGATGGTAAAAAGAAAAAGACTGGTAATAGCTCTTCACAAGATGACGATTATAAACCGAGACAAGTATACCTTCTTTTATGTAATTGAAATTTAAAATTTAATGTTTTATTAAAAAATTATTTTCGATTTAGGTTTACGTGAGAGGTATTCCTGATTATGAATACGTGATTGGAACTTTAAGATTCTTAAGAACTCCAAAACCTACAGCGGCGGCTAAAGACGATAAAAGCGACGAGGACCTGTTTGAAGCGTTCAAAGGTCAAGGTTTTACACTGAAAAATGCGGTTAAAAATTGATCAGTGATAACTTAGTTTCTAAACAAACTATAAAAATTGATGTGATTGTTTGAAAATTTTATATACAAAAGACGCTTATTGTGAATCCCACATAGTGCATAATTTACAATTACATTTATTTATTTAAATTAGAAACGTGTGTTAATACGTGTTTTTTTCTGTATCTATAACATATTAATGTACAATATTGTATTAAAAAAAAATTTCATTAAAATGTTTTCTCTAATTAGATCTTAGTAAAATAATATTTATTATTTTTAGTGCTTTTGTGAATATACTTAAAAATTCGATACACATTATACAACAAAGTTATAAAACTAATCGAGACATTGGTGTCCCACCAATCTTTTATTTCATAAATAATTGTTCAAGTTTTGTGAAAGCTAATTAACTTTCTTAATTAAAGAGTTTAGCAGCAAGAAGTCATCTCTAACATACATTGTAATAATTCGTTTTGATTGTTTTTTGACGTTCCTTTAATTACTGCTAACTTATAGAATTAAATAAATAAATCAAATGATGTCAATATACCAGGAATTTGAGATACATTTAAATAATAATTAGACCAGCAGAGAGCATCTAAAACTTAATTTATGGGTTGTATGTGACAGGATGCGAATATTTAATACTAAATTGAGATATATTTAAACAGAAAAATCGACGGCGGTGATGTGATATCATGATATGACGTCAAAATTATCGGGAGCGTGTTTGAGCCCAACAACACAAAAGCTACAACGTTACCTGTCTGATTTCATTCAAACCGCTATATAAACACTCCTGGCACTAATAAGAACAAACTGTGAAATTGTCGACGAAAATCGGTCCAGTAGTTTTAGTTAGTTTGAGTCCATAGAGTACACACATTCGAACATTGCCTTTTATTTACATAGAAAAAGAAGATAGATTTTATATGTTCAAACACATAATAAAACGGATGTTTGCTATTTTTATAAGCATTTGATTTTATCGTAATTTATATTTTATTTTATTTTTAAAACATCGAAATATAAAAAAATATGTCAATATTCGATATTATAGCTTTAAACTAGAGATTCTCAAACTAATTTAGCTCATCGCCGATCGTTGAACAACACCTTTCTATTTCATCTAATAATAAATTATAAGCATAGCTGTGTCTACATGTATTATAATTTCACTAAAATTTTCGTGTAGCTTGTACAATTCTGGAATTTCAAATAGCAAGTTTGGAAATAAAACAACATACATTTCAAATAATAAAATAAACAAAAAATTACCCACATATATATATATAAGATTTTTCACAATATTAATAATGATTAACATAAATAATTAAGTAATATAGAAATTAATTTTTAATGAGAAGGATAGCCTTAATACAAGTTTGTCAATGTTAGGCTACATTTTTGCTAGCAGCATTCTTAGATCTGTACACTGTATCTTGCATATAAGTTCTTATGTTCTAATCTAATATTATTTATCTTTTATAATTACGTGGGGGGTTTTATTATACAATCCGGAGAAATAATACTTAAACCCAGAGCCTGGGGACAATTAGCTGAACCCCGAAGTCTCCGGTTCAAACCCGGAGAGGTGGCAACCCAAATTATAATTAATTAAAATTACTAGAAATTGCTATTTATAAATAATGAAAAAATAATACTCACCTTCAAATCAATATGTATTTTATTAATCGATGTTAAATTCTTTCGTTAATTCGCAGCACTTATAGTTTTTGTTACCTATATGTTAAAAAGTTCGCAGTTAAAATTAAATAAAGCGAACTGTGCGATAAAGTAACTTAAATAGTTGAAAATATAAGAATTATCTTTCGGATTATTAAATTTTATAGAAGAGATGATAATCTAATTAAAAAAAATGATTCATAAAACATAATAATAACAAAGATTGCTTTGTAGAGATAAAGACAAAACGAGTGCATAAGTATGTGAGAACTAAAAAATTAAGTGCGACGATTTGTAAACAACGTATTAAGTAAAAATCCGACAGCTGGTTAGCTAACCAATTGGAATGATTAGTGCTTTATCAATTTTTGTAACCATATATTATTGATTTAAGATTCAAGCATAACCCATAAGTTCCCGGAAAAACGACTAAAATGCTTTCAATACGTTCTACCAAAATTCAATAAATTGTATGCAAACAATATTTACTTTATCATACATATAACGTGTTCAAAAAATTTTTATTTAATTTTGCTTACTTGGCTCCTCTTTCCTCTTCGATATTTGTTCATCGGCCACCAGTGGGTAATATTACCCACTTTGAGAACCACTGTTTTAAACAATAAGAACCGAGAAGCGGCTATTCGCTCAGGTGCATAATGACATGAGTAAATTACGCATGATCAACGGCGAGGTAATAGTTGCAACACAATTTATTGTCCCCTGGATATTCATCATGCTCCAGTAGTGTAAATCTAATTTACTGAATTGTTTTAGATATTTCTGTCTTTCTTAACGTCTTCGTTACATTTTATGAGCATCACTTAATTTGTTGCAAATATTGACTTATCATAACAATGAAAATGAATATTGTTATATTGTGAGTTTCTTTCACTGTTTTACTATACGGTCGAAAATACAGTTATTTTATTTAGAATAGCTTAAAATGGTATATTTTACTTTTTCGTGTTAATAATAACATTAGTTTTGTAGGTGGCCTATTTATATATATATATATATATATATATATTCATTTAGATTGTGTTATGGCCAAAATTTGGCAGCACTATGATAGCACTGGCGTGACAGATTCTCTCGACTAGCAAACTGGTGGACTCGCACGCTGTTGCTAGCCCGCGCCCCCTGTTATTTTGTAAACAACTTCATATTTCAATAAAATACTACTGCATCAGCTCAGTCTGTGTCTAATTGCCACTCCTCACCTCCCGTAACCGAAAACAGAACACAGCAACCAGATAAAATGCTTTGATTAAAATTCAACTTTAGCAAACAATACTTGAAAATCACCATGTAAATTTTGATCAACCAAAACTTTAGGTGAGATTGAAAACCCAATTGTTAAAAATTATAGAGAAGCTATTAAAATGGAAATTAAAAGAAAAATAGCACTAAATAAAAGAGACGACGCGTAAACGATTTCAAATAGTTGGTTACCGGTTTAAAGCCAAGCTAAATGAAATTTTAATAAAATTCACACAAATACACATTCATTTAATAAATAAAATCGATTCAAAAGTTACTGCACTTGTTGTTCCCCTAACAATAAACAAACGAAAAGAAAATATGTCATAAGACGACGCATATGAAAAGTCTGGCAGCTGTTAAATAAATACGTTAAAATATTTATTTGTAAGTTTTATAATTATTGTAGGTTTTGTCCAAATTTGCGAAATCAAAGTCTATTTTACTTTTTTGATGTTAAACATTACACGAAAGCTTAAAAAATAGTTCTGGACCACCCTCCGGCTTCAATAAAGTGCCAGAATGGTACTCCAGCCCCACTACATCACTGCAGGCAATCAAACCAGATACTCCTTTTTGCTTTGTGCCGTTTCTACCAGATTATTTTTATTATATTCTTTATCATTGTGGCTGAATGTGTAGCTGCGACTCCATTATTTTGAAACAAAGTATTTTAAAATGACGCCGTGTTAAAACAAACACTAAATTAATCTTTCCAAGGTTTATGAATCGCAATTTTCCAAAGCACATCACAGCTGCTAGGATGATTTTCAAAAACTTACTCTATCGCATATTCATTACTTCGTGCTACACAACAATCCAATTAAATATGTATATAAATAATATGTTTCATGCCATTGATACAATGACTCAGTAACAAGTTCCCAAATTCAAATTATTTGGCTTCCTTAAAATAAGAAACTGAAACACTTTCTTCCTTAATCCAACGCTTGAGAACATCTCCATTTTAATGAGATTAATATTGTTAGTGATATATTATTTTTGTAATTTATAGTTAAGTAGAAATTATACTAAGCTTTGTGGCTACATATAATATAACATAAATTACAAAAAAAAGCATTAATAGATTAACGATAATATATTAATTCAAAATTTTATCAAATTTAAGTTTTATAATTATAAAATTGACCTTATATTTCTATGTCATTATTTTGGACATACACAAAAGATTTAAAAAAAATACAGTGCACATTATTCTATCACTTTATTGAACTTAACATTATGATACAATAAAAAAATAATGTGAAATTATAATTAATTATCAAGCAACACATTTCCTTTCTAGATACAACCGTTCATACGCCCGCATTCATTTCAGATATAAATAGTAGATCGACAATTAAAATCGTTTTAAAAACTCTTCGGAGCAAATTCTCGCCCTCGCGTTGACTGCTAGTTTCATCTCGCTGATCTCTTTATCAATCTCTTCCATGAAATAAATGACAAAGTCGACCAGTTTGTGTTTGTACATTTGTTCAGTGTGAAAGTTGGTAATGAGGAAGCTGATGTTGTAGCCTTCGACCGGTTTCCGACGAAGCACGATGAAATTCTCAGCACGCATCATCATGAAGCGCATGAACTTTTTGCAGAGGATACGCTCAATGTCGTCGGCCTGCTTGACCTGAATGCTGACTCTGACGGAGTTAACGGAGGGCTCGACGAGGACCCTCTCTGTGGGACTGCGAGCCACGAGCGCCGGCGTGAGCAACAACTCTTTGGCCGCTCGCACCTCCACTTCCGGTTTGTTGTGCCGCTCTACGGCCTGCGACGGAAAATGCGACACGCATAAGGCGGCCGATAGAGTAGCTCTCACGGCCGATAAGTAAGGTCGAAGGGTGGCTGACATTTTGATGAGTTGCCGGCGAACGATGACAACTGTCAACGAGACAGCGACTGTCGCCCCACCCGGGGGTAGTAACACCGACAATAATGACCATGTATTTAAAAAAAATAGTTAATTTACTTGCTTAGTTTTATATTAAAATATCTTAATTATACTAAAAAATATAGTAAGAGATGTTTTTTTAAGTATAAAACAAAATCACGATTTTTTAAACTTTTGTATAACTTTTGAAATGATCAATTACTTATACATAAGTCTAATTAAAAAGATCATTATATAATTTAAATTCACAATCATTTAAACAAATAAACACAGTACTTGTTAAGAATATCAACGTCACGCTCAGAAACCAATGGTTATGAATATTTTCTCTATGTTTGGTCATAACGACTACAAAAGTGGCCAACAACGTTTTGCTACATAAATACTTTTTAAAATTTAAAACTTAGTTTTTTATCGCCGTGAGCATATTTATTCCCCAAACATCGGTTAAAAATCGCAATTAACCGTTTATAAGTTTCTACAAACACATATTATTTCGTAAAAAATAATATGTGCTTGTAGCCCTTGAAGCAGTTTCTAAAAAAACGAAAACAAAGTTGTATAATCAAATTTAAGAAATAACTCTTTTGTTCCTGTTTATTGGATAAAAGTTTTTCAAATTTTCTGAATTTTGTTTTGATTGACAAAAGGGCACTAAATCCACACTCATCAGCACAGTTAGTGCCTTTTCACTAAGTTTTGGGAACATGGACATTGCTTTTAAACTGGGTTTCAAGAACACGATTAGTGCGCAGTTTCAAAAGATCTTTCTTTAGTTCTTCATTATCCAAAATATTATCCAAATTGAAAGAGTAAGGATTTATAATCCATGTTTCCAAAGTTTTTAGTTCTCCTGCTTTAAGATACCCATCTAATAACTTTGATAATATTTTCAAATGATCTATAATTTTTTCACATACACTTGGTATTAGAGATTTATTGGTATCAACCATTTCTTCGAGTGATGGAAAATTAGAAAGAAATTCTCTTGATTTATATTTTGTCTACTGGTAACATTAATCGAGAACATGGTAGTAGTGCGTCAGGTCGACTGGATATCTTTATAGAGTAAACTATGGTATTTGTCGTAGAATATTTAGAGTTAGAATTTTACGCGCGTTGTACTGTACATATGTGTCGGAAAGTCGTACGTATTTTTGTATAATTATAGTTTAACTTGGCCACGCTATGTTGTGCTGTGATAAGCAACGTTCGTTGGCGACCAGGCGATAGCTATCCAGAATTGCTACGATGCAAATCTGTTAATTATATGCATTCAGATTTCACTGTGGCATTCTTAGGAGCGATGAACGATATCTTCATTAATAAATATATTTGGCTGAATCGATCGACCTATATAACGAGATTGATCTACTCTGCCTAATGGAAAAATCCAATTTAACGCTATCCTCTCGTTGGATTTTTCGCTCATTGGTCACTGTAGATTGTCTAAATGCTTCTCTGATACTCTGCGAGTAAATGTGGTAACGTCTACTGTGTGAATATTTCGCGCCCAATATCTTATCATGTCTCTTACGATATATATTATATAAGTATTGACAGAAAACATACATTCTTATCATGTTAACACTTATCATGTGTTTGTATTATAATTTGATATCAAATATCCGGAACATGTTTTATTTTTAGTATAACCTCAATGTATAAAAAGTGAGAGATAATTGTACATACTGTCGTTGATCTGTTAAAACCTCTAATATTACATTCTGATCTAGGTTGTATTATTTTATTATTGCATGTATAGCTTAATCAAAATTATAATATGTTATACATAACTTATATGTGCATATTGAGACGTATATTTTAACAAAAAATCATATTTTTATGTAAATATTCAAAAAGGTAGAAAACATTCTAGTTTTAAAGAAGATTCTTTAAATACAAATTTGGTTTATGCAATTATAAAATTAGAATGTGATATTGTTGTCAGTTTCAACAATTTAAATGTAATCCAAAATATTACAATACTCATCAAGCGAAGAAAAAAGCCGGTAGAAATGTTAAAAACTAAAGGTTTACATATGGACTAACAGGAGTCTAGTTCATGTTTGATTTATGCAACTTGCAAAATAAAATTACAGTAGCGTCCAATTTTCATTCCCAATATAGAAATAAATGTTCTTATTTACATTTTAAACATTATTTTCCAAGTTTCTTTTTATTTATGCACTTAATAAACAGAGTTACTCATGTACAATTTTGATTTTGTAACATCTGAGCTCTTAACAAATGAACGACAATACAGTAAGCTTAGTAATAGTTTAGTCTTTGTATATTCAATTCACGTTAAACAAGTTATCAACTAAGAAGTTCATATTTATAAATTTAATAAATAAAAAATACTTGTTTTAAATGCTTTTTATTACAAATATTTGTAAAATATTCGGGAAATTTAAATCGACTCAGTAGGTAAAGTACTCTTTAGTTAGTTACATAATCAATATTTTTTGCTCTAACCGCTTAAAAACGGGTTCCACACATATGCGGGATTTTCGAAGATCGAATTATGTATTATGAATCACTATTTCTATTATTCAATTTTATTGTTATAATATTATAAAAAATCTTTGTTGTAGATTTATTATTTATCTAAAAAAAGAGAAGAAAATAATATGGGTTATTTGAACAACTTTTGAAAAATATTTCAGGAATGAAATGGTTAACGCCTAATCGATGGACCCCATTTATAAAAAAATCTACGAATGTAATAGATTTTTTCTAAACGGATCACTCGCTGGTACAAAAAAACGCAGCAAAACCCGATACATTTGTGCGCCCTGTGCCATTTCCTTCCACAGTACTAGTTTTGAGAATTACCATTCATTGAACTATTAAAAAACCGTATTTATGTCCATGTAAAACTTTTTTCTTAACAAGGTGTAAAAAATATAACTTTGCTAATATAAAATAGTGTTGTGATTTTAGAGCAGATCTTTACGTCTACGGATTTTACACTAAATGGTTAATACAAATAGAAAATAAAAATTAAATCCGTTTAATGTTTCATAAAACATGATACGAATAGCTCTAATTGAAATTATATATTGTTGTAATAAGTTTAACTGTTTCATGTGTAAATAAAAAAAATACAAACCTAATCACTATAGATCACATTTAGAGTACTTTACTTAGGAAGTGTCGATCCAATTTCACTGATAGGATACTAATTATTTTTTAGCTTACATAATATGTTGGGTTAAAGTGATAAAATTGTGCGTTTGTATTGTATTTTGTTATTTATTACAAATTGATCTTCGCTTTTGTGTTCAAAAGGTTCATTTGGGATGATTACTTCAAATTTCACTAAAAATTTGAAGGAAAATTGTTAGATTCCATGATGGCGTCAGATAATGATAGTCAAAATCAAGAAAACATCTCAGATTGGCGGGACAAGCTTTCGGAAAACTCGAAAGAATTTTTAGTCTTAGATGAAGTACTACCGGAGAGTGACAAAGACAGCGATAGTGATCTTGATGATGATTCTGGGAGTATGTTTTAATTTTTGAAATACGAATGGAACATTGTCTTAATATCATAATGTAAGTATTTTATTTTACATATCATTTCATGTTTAGGTTCGTACTTCCCCGATGATGAAATAGAAGCTTTGTTGGACGAGGGCTTGCAGGAGAATTACAAAGGATCGCCGAAAAAGAGAGAATGTCCTTATGATCAAAGGCAAAAATTAGTTTTAGAAGGTTATTTAACTTTTCGCTTACATTTTTATTTTTTTATATAATAATTAACCATATGTTTTGATTTACAGAAAAAGGCATTAATCATTTTGAAGTACTTCCTTTAGGATGGTTAATGGTAACGCATAATAGCGGTATGCCACTATATCTACATAAACCATCGAGAGTATGCACATTGTCGAAACCTTATTTTTTAGGTCCCGGTAGTGTTAGGGTATTGAATCTTTTTTTTATTATATATTCTTATTAAAATTATTTTAAAATTAACAATGATATGGTAATTTTAGAAACATGAAATTCCTATTAGTGCTATACCATGTTTGAGCTATAGACGTGCTTTGGAAGATGAAGACAATTTAGTGAGTGCTATAAAAGCAAACATACCCAATAATGGAGAGAATGCATCAAACGATGTGGTTGAGAATGGGACTAATAAACGCAAAAACGATTCAAACGAGGCAGAAAATTTAAGCTGCAGTAAGAAACAGGCGTTAGAAAATAAGATAGGCACTAAACCGAAATCTTTGACCGTTAATGGAACAGATCTTGAGAGTAAAGAATCTAGTGAAAGAAGAGTAACATTTTCTAAGAATGTTGTGAATCCGGAGCTTCTCAAGAAATTGGTGAATACAGATAATTTTGAACATCATAAAGCAGCAAAAGCAATGGCTCTCATGTTGCCCAGCGTAAAAGTGGAGACGGCTCAAGAAAACTGGAAGACCAATCATCTCCGGCACAACGAAGTCACCGATTATTGCCAAAAGTTGTTTAAATTCAAGAATATAAACATAATGAGGTTCAAGTATGTATCTTTATTTATATTAATTATTATTTGCCAAACATAGATTTAATTAAATTATTTTTGTGTTGATTCTGGTACCAATCGTGTTATTTATCCTTATTGGTTTGACCTGCCAAATTAAAGCTCAGGTAGGAGTGCTCGATTTTATTAAAAGCGGCTTACCTGCATGATTCTAAAGACTATCTTCTAAAAAATATTTATCCCTTTTAAAAAGCACTTGCCCTTTCAGGATTGTGTAGTTGTTCATCTCATTAAGAGTTCAACACATACATCTTTTAGTGTTTTATGCAATTATTTTGGCCTACTCCTTACAATTTCTAATGGCTGTTTTTATCAAATTTGACAGTCTTTAATGTATTATTGATTAATAGAATTTAGACTTCCACAAAATTTAATTATATTATAATTTAGACTAAACAAATTCTAATAATAACGTGTGACTCGACTTCTCAGATCAAGTCACACGCAAAAACAAAAATTAACTTCGTTACTTTTCAGAGTGAACACTAAATTTTAATACATAATAGTCGGGAATGAATTCCTCTTGAACTTGACAACACTTTTTGTAAATCATATATAGTAACTACACTGCTTAAAGCTTTATCCCTCTGTTTTTTTATGCGTGAAAGATCTCTATCTTCGATTCGTATCATTTAATTTTAATATTTTTATGATTTTTTTATTGTTTCTTTTTATGTATTATTTTTTCTGTATTATCTTAATTATATTTTTGTGTATTGAAATAATACAATGTATTGTTTTCAACCATCGTGAAGCATTGGGGTAACCAGTTAGGTCACGATGGTTTTAATTTAATTTAAATAAATAAATAAAAAGATAAAACAAGAACATCAGCTATATAAAACATAAGATAAATTAAAAAAAAATACATATATAATTATGCTTAATACTATTTACAAATATTTACTAAAATGTAGACCTGGAACTACTAACTATTAAGTTTATAAATATTTACTAAACTGTAGACCTGAAACTGCTAAAAATTAAATTTATGCCTCTAAACTTTAGAAATACTAAATACATCATGCTTTAGAGTCTAAAGCATGATGTATTTATGTATTTTAGGCAGTGGCGTAGCTAGGGCATGTGCCGCCCAGGGCGATCCTTAAAATTGCCGCCCCCCCCCCATACATTTTTTGTAGGGTCATAAAATCAGCATTTCTTAAAATAATAAATTGGTTATTATTAAGCTCTTGTTATTCGTAAATGTATATAAGTAACCAATAAGAACCACAGTAGACGATCCCATCGCGAATATGCCGCCTCCAAGCAAGTGCCGCCCGGGGCGGCCCGCCCCCTCCGCCCCCCCATAGCTACGCCACTGATTTTAGGATTATATTTAAATTTAAGTTTGGTCTTGTTGTAATCACCATTCTGGAGATTAATGCGTTAATTTATAGATATGCTTATGACAATGTAATAATTGTAATTATTATAATTTTTTGAGCGTGTCTTAAATGTGTCTTATGTTTATTGATTGAGTTAAAAATTAAGAAAAAAATAATTACAGGTGTAACCCATTCCGAGCAAGCTTATGTTATTACAGGTCTAATTAGCTTTTTATCAAGCCCTTTAGACCTTTATTTTTAATTTAAGCTTGGAGTCTAGATGTATACCCCAGTATTTGGCGTTCATTCTTTATTTAATACAGTTACATTGTTCACGCTTAAGAGGTAGAGGCAAGGGTTGTTTGCGTGTTGTATAAAATATTTATTTTATTTAATAAAATAATTATTCAAGTTTTGTATTACATTTTGTATGGGATTAATAATACATTAACCCTTTTTTGGTTTAAAATATGCAATATTGAGACACTAATCGACGATCCCAAAACAAATCAAAGCACAACTATATGTGACGCTCTGTGGGCTTTAAAGAACTGGTAAAACACTGTGTCATAAACACCAGCATTTTCTGTATGATATCTTTCGATAACTTTCTGAAGCATTAAAACTTTTGAGTTGTAATAGTCTCCTCCCAAATTGACGAAATACATAACATATAATTGATCAAACTGAAAAATAAATTCGGCTTAATTTAAGATCTTGGTCTGAAAGGCGCAAGTTTACAAAGACAAGGAAAGCTCTTCAAAGGCCGACTCTGCCAGACGGGACTAAATTGATCACGTTTCCAGTTCAAACGGCAATGGTAAACAATAATTCCGATGGTGAAAGTCAAGGTACGTTGCGAATGTTAATTGTTATTATTTCTCCTTCTACACTGCGCTAATATTTTAGGAGCTCTAGGAACTTTTAAGACTGTTCAAAAAGAATGTCTCATGAATCCCAATGGAAAGAGTTACGTTTGTATCTTGCACGAATATGTTCAAAGAGCTTTGAAGAAGCAACCCACTTATGAGTTCAAGGAATTAGGTAAGTTTTGTTTTTAAATTATTTCTAACAAACATTAGTTGTTAAAAAGCGGCAATGTATATGATATTATCTATATATTTTATTTAATGAGATTTTGTTTAGAAAATGGAGCTACTCCATATTCAGCAACTGTTTCTATAAACGGAATCCGATATGGGGTTGGTTATGGAACGTCGAAACGTTTAGCTAAATCAGCAGCTGCTAAAGCGTCCATTGAGATTTTGATACCCGAAATGCGCGAAAAAATAACTCAAGACAACGAGTTGAACGGAACTGCGAGCAGAACTTGCGATCAAGATCTAGCAGTGAGAAATATCTTTTTTAGAATAATATTTATTTAATAAGTTATTAATGTCAATATATTTTGTGGTAATAGTTTTTCGACGATATTTCAATCCAAGATCCTCGTGTAGCCGACTTTTGCGCAAAAACAATGGAGCCATCACCTCATACAATTTTGCAAACTTGTCTAGCAAGGAACTTTGGAGTCGGTGATCGTGAAATTAAGTATCAGGTATATTTTAATACTAATTATTAATACCTAGAAGTGTATTTAATTATGTATTGTAAACTTAGGTGAATTATAATAAATTATCATTTATTTATTTTCTTTGGTATTAAGGTTTAGTGTGAGATAATTCTTTGATATATTATATAATTTTTAAGAAACAATTAAACTAATCCTAAATTTTAAGATGAATACATTGAAACATCAACGAAATGAATTCACAATTACGGTCGGTAAGCACACCGCTACGGTAATTTGCAAGAATAAACGAGATGGCAAACAAAGGGCCTGTCAGGCTATTTTACAAGTTTGTATTAATTGTTAAATTAATTTCGTATCATTAATTATTTTTTAATATGATTTTTATTTCATCAGGCTCTTCATCCGAATATTACATCTTGGGGCTCTCTCTTGCGGTTGTACGGTACTCGATCGGTAAAAAGCTTCAAAGAGAAGAAGCAGGAGGAACAGGAGATTACACTGTTGCAGTCCCAAGCCGCTGTTAATCAACCAAATTATGCAATTCTTGATAAATTGAAAGCTGAAATGAACAAGTTAAAAGGCAAAGATCAAGAATTACATCCCATTGGGACTTTTGTCGTTCAGGAGGACTTGCCAGCTCATTCTGGAACAAACCTCAGCATTGTTGACCTTTAAAGCTTTTAAATAAAATTTAAAAAGTCTATGATTGTTAAATACAACTCCAATCTCGTTACAACTAACAGACCAAAATATTATCTTGTTACTTAAATTATATTTTATTAGATTAGATGACAAAGATAAAGTCCACAGAATATTAATATGGCGTAAATGTTGGCTGTAAATTTTCGATTATTTTTAACTGTAGGGTTAGATATAAATTAATGTTGATGGATACAATCTTAAATATAATTATTTATACACTTTTTTATCTTTGTGTATGCGTTGTATATTATTATTCTTGTATTTTTTACAGTAGTTCATTTTTTATAATTTAATGTCTTACTAGTCTCAGGTATTTTATTTATGACTTTTTATGTCATAAAGTTATTGAAAGAAAAGGCTGATCTTATAATTCATTATGGTTAATTTTATCATGTATGTATGTATGTATATTGTGATTGAAAATACATCTGAATTAAGTTTTAATCTACTGCTTTTTCATTAAAATATATGTAATCTATATGTATAACATGTGTCTCTTTGCCATCATCACCACATTTTCGCTAAACGTTATCAGTGTTTTCAACACACAAAAAATGAATGACTCGCTGCCAGTCACTGCTCCAGGTGCAACTGTATCGGCCCCCACAGTAACATTTATTCTGTATGTAAACTACATATAATTTTTCATGTTATAAAATCAAGTGTTCGATAAAATACAGGCGGCCCTCGACTTTCGCACATAAAAGGTTCCTGAAAATGCGTGCGAATGTTGAATGTTCGAAAGTAGACGGAAGTAAAATAATTGAAATTGTGTGTATTTCAAAGTTTTTATTTATCAAGTAAATATAAGATGTTTAAGAGACACGTTTAAGTGGGGTTTGCGGGTGTTTCTTTTGAAAAGTTATCAAGACTTAACTGTTTTCCACTATTCTTTTTCTTTTCTTTATATAGTATTTTATAACATGCTATGTTTTTATTGATCACCCTACGCACTTGAGATATGCATTCTCCATTGGGATCACAATCTTCCATAATATTTAAAAATTTGTCAAGGTGCGTGAAGGCTTCATTAATATTTTTCATTGTTAAAGAGTTTTCAAAAATAAACCTGTCTCATCTACATTAAATATTTGGCTAGAGGAATATTCTACATCTTCAATAATTTTGGATAATTAGGAAATAAATTCTTTTGCAGCATCTTTGTCCGCATCAGCCGATTCTCCAGTAAATTTAATATTATAAAAAGAATACCTCATTTTAAAATTGTAAAACCAACCGTTACTTGCTTGAAAAACCGTGTTAAAATCTTTTTTTTAATCTATCCTTCCAATCTTTGTGCAAACTAAGAGCTTTTGCTTGAATAATTGAAATACTCAGAGGGACATTTTTTTGATGTTGGTCATCGATACATGATGACAAAGATTCTTCCATTTCATCCATGTTTTTTTGCCGTGTTTTTTAGGAAGCATATCTTTAAAGATTATGGAAATATGTCTTTAGTTTTCACAATTTTGAACGTATTCCTTGATTATATTTTTATTTTGCAAAATTTAACAAATCGTAGATCTGTTTGTATCATACGAACGTCCGATTGAAGCAAAAGATTCACCGCTATCAGAACGTCTAATAATTTTCATCTTTGTCTCGAATCGTGTGAAGTTTATGTGTCCTTGATTTATTTTTTTCGTTTCAACACTGAAGTTTTTCCGTTTCTCACTCATGTTTATAATTTTTTTTTTTTTAAATTGAAATTAAAATTTTTTTTTTAAATGAGCGATATAGCGAATTGTGCGAAAGTCGAGGGCCCCATGTACATATATTCCTCAAGTGATTACAATGGAGTAAGCACAACAAACAACTAAATACTTAGTAAGTAGTGAGACACCAGACTGAAATTAAAATTTGTGAATCAGTAACATCGATTTTATTAATTGTGAAACGCGTTCCGATATGATTTATTATAAGATCTATTTAAATATATTTGGTCTCAATTAAATACATAATCACCGACAACACTTGGTAATCGTCTTCGGGTTCACATAAACTGAAATCTCATCGATTACCCAAAAGAGGGTAGCGTATCGGTTTTTATTTTTTTAGAATTACACCGCTGCCACTAATCTGTTGTGCTGATAAATATATAAAAGTAAAAAATGGATTGTAGTAAATATGTACAAATACCTCGGCGCAATTATTAAAGCAGAAGCTAGTTTAGAAACAGAAATTATAATAGAAATGGCAAGAAATGCCTTCAGCAATATGAAAAGAGATATTAATAGCCTTTTTAGTTATTAATCTTATTACGTTATTTATAAATACGTGTTCAAATTTAAAACTTAAGGTTTTTTATCGCCGTACGCATGTTTATTACCCAAACATCGGTTAGAAATCGCAATCAACTTTTTATCGATGTCGTTGATAACACTGAATACACGACGACACTAATAAACGGTTATTTGCGATTTTGAACCGATCTGTGGGAAATAAACTTTTAAAATTTTAAAACGTATTTATGTAGCAAAACATTGTTGGCCAGTTTTACTGACGCTAGAACCAGAATCCAAAGAAGATTTCTGAGCGTAGTGCCCATAGAGTAATGCCTGAAATACACTCTCTGGAAGATGGCCAAGGTTGGCCAAGGACGGAGAATATAGTGGGTTACTTCGGTCGAGTTCGGTTCTGCCCGCTCTAAAATCTCTCGGAAGTTGTCTGAGGTTACCGAGAACGGGAAGTAAAGGGAGGGTAATTCAGTCGACTTGGCCAGCTTCGAGCGCTTCCGAACATTGTCGGCAAACGGACCGAAGTCAACGGAACCGAAGTCCGAGCTGCTCTTTCGAGCGCGAGCGGTGAGATACTTCCCTTTTCGATTTCTCGCGTGTTAAGTGATGACAGTGAGAGAGATAATGATATGGTTTTTCGCAAACTGAGATAGAACGAGTAACTCGGTTCAATTTCAGTATGCGCGTAAGCGTCCTATGGTCAACACGCATGTCGAGCGCAGCATTGTGGTCACGTGGTCAAGTTATAATACCACATGCTTATCGGAGACTTCAACAGGCTCTTACTGATATTTTTGAATATTTTAGGGCACCAAAAGGGATTAATTACATTTTTGATAGTATATTTTTTTAACACATATCGTTATTATATTTATTTCATATAAAATAAAATAATTAGTGGTACTTGATTTTGTTAAAAATATCGTTTCGAATATCCTTACGTATTTTCCTAGATCGGTTTATATAAATGTCACACCATAATGAATTCTTATTTAGAATCGATGGCGACAAATTCTAGGATAGTCACAGATGTGGTGTTCGTATTCTGAAGTATCATTTTATGTCTTATGGCATTTTGCAAAAGCCGACAAAGATTTTGCGTAAATTGAATATTTACGACCGAAAAGTTTTCATTGATATTGTATTGGTGAGTGCTCACAAAAACTTTAATAATTATCAGTAGCGTAATTTTAATAATATGACAATTTAAAAATTGCGATTATTTAGCACATTTTTCGATCGCGCGCAAATATGCCACCTGTACGTGACAGAAGCCGTCGTCCGGACGTCGTTCACGACCGCCGTCCTGACGGCATATGAAATTTGCGGCAGTGTGGTCGCTTACTCGAAGTCGTAGGTCTTGGCCGACTTCAGTTGTAACTTCGGTTCGGACAACTTCCAGAGAGTGTAGTTCAGGCATAATATATTCTTTACTATATGGTAGTACCGATATAATTAACAAGTACCATATGTTGTATATGTACGATTACTTTATAAGATCGCAATTGACAACATTGCTTTTTGGGGAATCTTTCCATGCTTTTAAATTGTTTATTTCATAATTTATTTAAATATAAAAAATGTGCATATTTATTATAAAGTATATGGCCGTAAAAGTTGCTACGCGGGTCAACAGTCGACATCGGCCGGTCGTGAGTAATCCGGGCGGCGGCGATCGGAGGCCGCAGCGCGATCAAAGGATGGCACGCGACTACGATCATCTTTTCAAGCTGCTCATCATCGGCGACAGCGGTCAGTCGTCATTCCATCGACTTCGCCGTTAACCTTCGCCCCCCATACCTTTCACTACTTTTTACTAACGTCAACCGTCGTTCGACGAAGTGTCATCTTCGTCACAATCCTTCCACTTTGATATAATATATCTCGCGCTCGATGCGCCCCATTGACGCAAAAAGTGACAACATAACGATCAAATTGACCGTTTCCGCCCTCGCAGATAAAGAAGCGAGGTCGTTTGTGATTAAAAAATAAAATAAACGACCATCATCCAAAATAATCGGTACTCATTTTTAAAAATGGTGGTCTTAAAACAAATAAATTCCACCGGTCGTATGTTTAAATTAAAAATAATTAATTGACCCCCCCCCCCTCTCGAAGATATTAACGTCATAATTCTTATTTTTGAAAATATCAGTCTTAAAACATCAAAAATCAACCATTTGCAACTTCAAATTTAAATATATATATATTATCATTATCATCATTCATTGCGCAATATATGCATATACTTTTTTGACGTTCGAATTTTAGGTTATATTATGTAAATTGTGTTTTTTTTAAATTTTACAGGCGTCGGTAAAAGTTCGCTGCTGCTCAGGTTCGCTGATAATACGTTCTCGGGCAATTATATAACGACCATCGGTGTAGATTTTAAAATAAGGACTGTTGAAATAGATGGTTTACGTGTGAAATTGCAAATTTGGGATACAGCCGGACAGGAAAGATTCAGAACGATAACGGCCACATATTACAGAGGCACACACGGCGTCATCATAGTGTACGATGTTACGAGCGGTGACTCGTTCGCGAACGTCAAGAGATGGCTTCATGAGATCGAACAAAATTGTGACGTTGTGAATAAAGTCCTAGGTATGCAATATTAATTCAATATTAAATAAAATCACACCGATATTATTATATATATGTTATTGATTATAGTTGGCAATAAGAACGATACGCCGGAGCGAAAAGTTGTATTGACTGATGACGCTCAAAGATTTGCAGATACCATAGGAATAACGCTGTTCGAAACGAGCGCCAAAGATAATATTAATGTCGAAGAAATGTTCCTTCGAGTCACGAAAATGGTATTTATATATAATAATCGTGCATTTTACCCACATTATAACAGTGATATGAATTGTTATATATTTTAAGGTATTACGTTCCAAACTCGATATGATCGAACGACAGAATATCAACGCTCACTCAGACACAGTCAATTTGAGGCGATCACACAAACAGAAGAAAAAATGTTGCTAATATTACCTACAAGCAGTGTGGTGCTTAACTGCTTGCTGACAAATTAAAAGTAAATATTCTTTGACATAGTAGGTAATTGAAACCCTTAGCCAGTTTAGTACGAGCGAGACAAGAAAACGCCGATAATGCTTTTACATGATTCACAAAACACAAACGAAGCTTGCTCAATGTTTTGTATACACTATTATTTTAAATATGAGGTGGGCCAATGATCGACTTTTTTCTGTTATATTTCGGTCCTCAAATGTGTAAATATTAATATGCTCTTAATTATCCCACAAATAGTGCCATCGAATTTGTCGATTATGGAGATCAAAACGACTCAATTAAATTGTATAAATATATAAAAAACTTCTTGTTTGCGTAAATATTAATTGGCCCATGTTGTACACGAAGAATACATTTATAAAAAAATTCAGAGCACTAAAAAGTTAAGGTTTTTAGATCATATTGTTCTTGATGGTTTACTTTTTGATTTATCTTCATGCAATTTCTTTCGTAGTAAATAAAAATCAAGACGTTGAATAAATCACTGGGAAGGGTTGATTAATAATAAAACGAAACCAATGAATAAATATAATTAGAGATGAAGAGGTTAATATGAAATTTGACTTATATTATAGTATATTAAATGCGGAAGGTGTTAGATGTCTCGTTGAAATACTGTTGTGATTATCGTGAATTTTATACAAGTATATATTGTTAAATCATTGAAAAGTAAAAAGTAATAAAAACTATAATCATATATTAGTCAGAGCGTTTATTATATATCATTAGGTATCGTAGTATTTATTTACATTTTTTTTTTGTAAATAAGAATCCATTTATAGTTTTACAGATATGACAATTGATGTTTTGTTCCATTTTTAATGTAATTTTATTCCATATGTACAAAATTATATTAAAAACATAATTACATACAAATTTATTAATTTAACATATTTTATGCGCTAAAAAGTATTTTATTTCATTACATAACAAAAAAAACAATGAAACTGTGCTTTGAGTTAAATATATGAATTTTCATTCCATAATTTGTATTTATAGTAATTACGACTTGCGTACAATAAAGCTACCATTATTTTAAATATATTTTTGATGGAAATATAATTAACTTAAATTTGAATCACGTGTCAGATTCGCACGTGGGTGTTTCGCACTCAAAGGTCAAAACGCTCGACTCGAATTATACCGTTATCTTCAATCACAATTTGTTGGTTTCATTATCATTTTTTACGGATGCATTTGAGATCTTTCAACCTTTAGACTGTTTGTTACAATTAGCGTCAGGTGCTCGGAAAGTCGGTAAACAATAGTGTTTTAACAGCAGTTGTGTAATAACGGTGAAATGTGTTGATTTTTCATTTCAACATTGCCAGTATTATAGTTATATAATGTTTAGTTTATATTTTTTATTTGTTGACATAATAGAATTTTAACACTCTGCTGCTCAAAAGAAATAAATTATCCGAAACGTATTGCAGATTTTTTCAGACGTCAGAAACGACCTTCTAAATGCTCCGTAAAACTTGTACGTGTATAAGAGATGAGTGAAAAAAAATGAGACAATGTTAGATTGTCTTATTTTTTACTATGTCTTTATCTGTGCTGTAACTGTGTATACTTTTAACTGTTAGATAATTGATAATGAATATTATTTATGTTATATTAACAAATATTGATTTATTTCCATTAAATAACTATTTGTACACATGTATATTGCAATTTATAATTTTGTATCAGTGTTATAGTTTTATATATATTATATATAAAAAAAATATTCTAGTATTTTTTACGAACAAACGAACAAACTGTCGTGGAACGCATTTTGTGTTTAAATACAATTTTCCCATTATATAATATTAATATTTCATGTGTAGGTTTCAAACGCATTTTATTTTAACTATACCAAAATGTTTGGATTTGCATAAATTTTATTTTTATCCAATTATTTTATTATAGAGAACTATAAATACAGGGTATACAAGATCTTTTTTTGACACATGAAATTCACGCAATATAACACATTCAATAATCGCAAGGAGACTGATAAAATGAAATGTGCGATATATCCATCGATTCTGGCAATAATTTTAATATATATATATATATATATATATACACATATATATTGCCTTGCGTTTTAAGTTACATACATATAGTCAACGGTGGTTCGTGAGGGGTGCTGCGTGATTTATTAAAAATAGTTTTGACATTCATAAAATATTTTTTAGCACCCTCATTAACCGCCACTGTGTGTAGGTACTTTACTTTGCCACGTTTGTGTAACTCTATGTTGAAATAAATATTTTTTGTATATTATTCCGTATTGTATTTATTTATATACTTGAAAAAAAAAAACACTTTTAAATGACAAATTTATTTATAAATAAAATCGTTGAACCCAAAAACATGTATATAAAATAGAGATAGTACATTTTTTCTATATATACACACTTATAAGTTAACATACAGGCGAATAATGTTAAAGTATTAATTTTAATTATCTGCATGCAAGCAAATAACCTTAAAAGTATTAATTTTAATGATCTGGACAAGTCAGTCAAACAAACTTATTTTTAAGGCATCCTAAAACATAAAAATAGCAAAAGTAATAAAATGAATAAAGAAAAACAATATACTAATTTTTTTCATATTAAACTAATAAATATTATCGTGTTCAATGTTGGAAAGAAGAACTTTAAAAACATCGTAATACACTGACCGTTTTACATATTTATTGCCACAAAGATCAAATAACTAATTTGTAAAATTAAGCTATGATTTGAAATGTGTTTTAAATAGTCGATTTTATTTTTGATAATTAGCACATATAGTACAAATTGAATTAATTTATTCTATCTAATAATTATAACAGCAAAATATAATAAGCTACATAACTGGAAATAGTAAAAAAGAAAACACGTTAATAATTATACAACGATAATTTATTTTTCTACTCTAAAAAAGTATAATTATTAAGTTAAATGAATTCAATATGTACTATATATTATAATCATAAAAAATATGATATGTTAGGTAAAAAGTAATAGTATTAGCATATAATATAAATCGAGTCAACTTACCTTTGTGACAAAAATATGAGTGTTATAAATTAGTAATATTCATAAAGTATTTAAACAATATAATACGAGTACATGAATTTCAACACCTTAGCAACTATGTATTGCCATTTTTTTTAAATAATAACTACACTACATTATAACTTAGGAATCTGTGTTTACAGTAGACGTGTTCTCTTTCAGACAAATTGATTCAATATATACACATATTATATCTATATATATTTATATATATATAAAAACAAAAATGCACAACCAAGCAATGAAACAATATTGTATATTTATAGCTATGTATGTATTTCATATAAATTGAATAATACTTTATATTTAAGTATCGAGTAAATTGTTTTAAAGCCAATCAATAGATTGCAATAATGTAAATAAAAGAACATTTGTCACTTTGCAGTATTCAACAACAACGAAAATCTAATCACAATGTTTTTTATTAACTATTAAACGCTACTTGTTTGACATCATAAATACACAATCTTAAACTAACAATCATAAAAAATAGTATATATAAAAAAATATTTGCTTATTCTGGTAAACTTTTAGTAGTCATTGATCTTGTACATATTTTGTATCAGTCTAAATTTAATACGATTGCGATTTTACAATATAAATTTTTGTCAAAGTACAGCATGTTTTTAATATATGATATTGTAATCTATTACAGCAACTTAACATACGTAAGTCTAATGTGTTACACCAGATACTTTATTAATGTATTATCACTTAGACTGAAATCAGAAACATTTATTTTAATTTAATCGTAAACTATTTATAATATATATTATATTTAAAATATAGATGTCTCTCTACTTTTAATGATAAGTTTCACTTTGCTTTGTGGAATCAAAAAGGTACTTGTCGGTTATGAGCATATATTTAACAATTAAATTTGAACCATATAATAGAGGCTGCGTCTAGCATGACTATTTTCTAAATTATTATAAAAAATTCATATTATACTTTTTTCGGGCACTGATCATAAATTAACTGCAAAAGTGACATTTGTAATAATTCATGAATACGCTTACAATAATCACTCATCACTGCATTATAATTATTATTTAATATAAACTCTAATCTAAAACGAAAAGCAGGAGTAAAACGCTAACATCTAAAAAAAATACAACAAAAACGGGGTAAAATAAAAATTAAAAACAAAAATTCACTCTAATGTAAAAACATTTTAACACAGTAGATTGCATGCGCATGTATATATTTTGTACATAATTACATAAGTATTGTACATGAGTTATTGCGTACGTTAGTCGATTTTGATTAAGCTACGTATATATCTTATAAACAATTGAGCCTATACATTGTAATAAAACAGATTGAACCATTTGCTAATATAAATATATTTTGTGCATCAATCGAGTCTATTTGCCAAAACACATTTTATAATAAACATCAGCGACGGCTCGAGAGGCTGTTTGGTTATTTTCTTTAATATTATAACTGTAATGGCAAATAGATCAATTAAGATATATAATTTAATTTTTTAATAGAATAAATATAAAAAATTCTCTGTTAAGCCAGCTATTAATTTATAATTTTTATATTAAAATGACTCCTTGAACGGATACAATGCTAATATACAAATAACATAGCCTCACTAGTCACCACTGCTTGATATAGAAAATTTCAGCAGAAAGACACAAATTTAAGTGATACTTTAAAAAATTGTACTCAATCGTTTAAAATTTTATATCTATTAACAAAAATTATCTTCAAAAGTTTACCCCGTTGCAGAGAAGATCACGCGGCTTTCTGGTTAACAATTTTTCAACTACTCAAAGGCATAGCCAATATTTAATACACATTAATTCAATCACCGTCGTCATTATATATGATTTAATATATGTTTACTTAATATAATATAAAAAACATATCTCTGATTCAACAAACATTACAGAAGAGAAGAAAGTGTTTAAAATTAAAATTAGGATATATAAACTAGTTTTTCAACGGCGTGTAAATCAAAAATAGAAATACTCACCGCCACCGCCAACGTTACCGATCAATGCAATATCATTCTTGCATTAATGGCGCGTCGGTGATCGAAAAGACGAACATGATGCATCCAAATTGCAACAGTGATCCGTGGGTCAATACTGCGGTACCTTCCCACCCGGCTACGAGTTCTCTTTTGTGCGCTCCGCTTTCGATGCAGGCACAAGTTGACTCATAAATTTGAGCAGATGGTGTGCTGAAATTCCAATGCTATCGTTAACAAACATGACAGGTAATTATCTAATGAAATTGATCAAAAACCACATGTATCTATAATTTTTTCGATATATAAAATATAATATAATTGAAAATGGTCTGTCGAGTTTATATCGTAATTTATATATTGATGATTTCACATCGGCATTCGTCAATTCAAAAAATATTAATGAAACACATTATAGATAAATTTATTAAAAACGAAAGACACAATAATAAGAAAATTTTGATCAAATTAATAATAATTAATATTAAATTTAATTAAGTAATTTATTATTTGCGTGAATATTTTCCTTACATGAACTATATTAAATCCAAACAGAGAACAAGATTTACTGATATTTTTTTTCATTTGCAACAGTTTCATTATATTTTTCACCTGAAGCTTCAATTTCAGACCAAGTTAATTCATTGTTGTTTATCCAAGTAAAAGATTCTGTTCCACAAAAACGGTTTAATTTTGTAAATTCTTGTAGTTTTATTAATATTAATACTTACTTTATTTTTCAATTATCTAAAAAGCGGTTTTGCTTCTCGAGGTATAAATTTTGTATAATGCCTTTCCTCAAGATTTCTTTTTAATTTTCTAATTTCACTGACAATATCAGTTGCACTCGCTTTTGTACTTGACATATTTAAAATAGATTTGTTAAACAATTTGAGTTGCCCTTGGACAAACCACAAATACATTTCACCACAATCATTTTCAAAAAATCAGTGGACAGTGTTCTCGTGTAATGAAATATGATCTCAGTTCCTGAAAGATTACAATTATTCTGTAAATATCAGGAAGAAGCGAAAGAAAATGTGTGTTGCCGTGTTGAAAAACCTTTTTATACTCGACATCTACATATTCACAAACGCTTTTTGTTGTGTGACTCAAACCTCCTATTTTAATAGGTAGAATATCAACTGCAGTTTGAAAACTGCTATGAATGATGTGAGCCCGCAACCAAATGCCCACAATATTTCTTCCCAGTTCCTTCTTCAATCGACTATAAAAATTGTTTTCTCCTTTTCGTTTTACACTCCCAAAATTGGTATTGCAGTTATCTCCACAAAATCCAATATTTTTTTGTTTTTTGATAACTGATATTAATTAGTTTGTCAATATTTCTGCAGTTTCATTGGGAACTGATTGTCTAAAAGTTGTACTTTTACTCTACAATCTAGTGCAAAATACTGCACAACACACGGCAGTTTTAATTTCTTTCCTATTGGAAGTATCAATTGATATTGTCACATAATTTGTTTTGTTTAAATCTTCACAAAGTTGCTGAAACAACAGTGGCTTAATCACATTAACAATGACATCCTCACATTTTGTTCTGGCCAGGCTAAACACCGATATCAATTTAGATGAGCAATTGGGAAACTTAAAGCTGGTTTTCAATAAAATATATGTTTGAATATTAATCACCTTAGAAATTAAAATTAAAAAATAGATCGCAAACTCAAAGATTTAGCACTTTCATAATATAAAAAAGTTTGATGAAGTGGCGAAATATTTTTTGATACCTTTTATTTTTGCCCGCTTTTGTACTACTACGTCTTTTAGCAGCTATGTTACGCAGTCCAGCAGCTCTTTCTTCAGCACCAGTGGTCTCTCCCGTTGCCGGTATCATTTCAGTAAAGTCGCATGAGTACAATTGTCCATTGACACATGTCCCGAATTCGGAATAGTTTATCAGCTCGAAATGCTTAGTGATCTAATAAATTTTAATGTATCCATAAACCGTGAGATGAATCAGGTAAGTTAAAAACCAGTTTTATGTACTTACTTCATCGTAAAATATGAGTGCATGTTTTTCCGAGATGAACGAACATGAGCCGTACCGTTGTAATGCCAAATCACAAGCCCCCATTCCAACACTTAAGCGTGATAGCCTCATCGGAATCGGTCTGCCTAATCCGTCTCCTAATCCATTT
Source organism: Plectrocnemia conspersa (assembly GCF_051122295.1). Taxonomy (NCBI): domain Eukaryota; kingdom Metazoa; phylum Arthropoda; class Insecta; order Trichoptera; family Polycentropodidae; genus Plectrocnemia; species Plectrocnemia conspersa. Next base: position 12,642,374 of record NW_028277176.1, read on the forward strand.
CTATAATAATCACATCGTAATAAAATATATGAAGATGATTGTCATATATATATAATAGATAATACAGTGACAGTTTGTGATATAAAATCATGGAAATGCTGCTTCAGCATTTCAAACAAACAGTAAATTTACAAACTACCACTGGATATATAGATATAAAAACCTAGCCGGACGTTCTACTGGACATAACGTAGCTCGCACCGGATGAGCACTCAACGATGGCATTGGAGCAGTTGGACCAAAATTAATGGGAATAGTTGGCAATTTTGGACTGCTAGTAGACCCCATTCGTAATTTTAATATTTCCTCTTGCGGAGCTATGGCTCCAGCCACATCTTTAGCTATTTTTTCGACGTCCTTTTTACTCAACAACTCACTGGGTAGAGCCACGTGGCGAAAACCATAAGGCACAAGACTTTTTTTATCGATGCTCTTAAGTATCAATTCCGATATGCTGTCGTCTAATCCGTCACGGTTATCCAAGCCCAACAGTTGCTGCAATCGTTGAAACGCCAACAATTTAATGAGTCTTATATCGATCTTTTTCAACTGCTCCTCGACCGAGAACAATATCTCGTTAGTCTCTTTAGAGTCGGTCTCGATTATGCCCAAGATAACATCAGGTTTTTCAATGCTCCGATGCTCTTCTTTCGGCTGCGCCATTTCAACGTCGTGAGTCTCGCGTGTTTTTCTCTTCTTTGGCCCGATCACTAAATAAGGCTTCGAATCTTGGCTGTCGGATTCTTCGTCGATCTTCGTTAAATTTGACATTTCTTCGGATATGTTTTTTAAGTCATCGTTTGCACAATTCAACTGTTCTTCCTCTTGAAGATCGATTTCATGGTGGTAGCAATCTTTGTTCTTCGTGAGATATTTAGGACAATGAAGGTCTAAGCATATTACATCTTTCTTATTACCATTCTCTTCCTCCGCTGGATTGTACATCTTATTTTTTAACACTGTAAACAAATCAATGTTAAATCAACTCTAGATTAAAATAGTTAATGTTTGATTTACCCATATTGCAGCGTTGGAATTCTCTTCTTTGTGGCAATAGCGACGGTGGGAATTTATAATGGTATCGAACCATTTCAGGGACGCGCACTCTACCTTTAAGCGCACCACTTGGTAAATGAATACGAAACGGTGGATTCTTTCTACGAGCGCATCTAATGAAGTCTAATCGAACCGCATTCTGGTCTACAGGACCGCCAAATTTATCCCAAAGGGCGACTCTCTCAGTCGCTGATATCGAGTTTACAAGTTTCCAGTCCTGTCAAAAGAATATTAATTTATTTCACCGGATCGATATTAGTAAATATAGCTTATAGTCTTACGATATATTGTTCGACATGATTAGGGCACATCCATCGTCCTGATGGAAGAGCTGTGAGTGGAGGGTCCAAACAGTCCTAAAAATCCATAGGAATTATTTAGTATTATGAGTAAAAGGCGTATATTTATAAATCATATTAAAATAAATGCACGAACCGTTCATTGTTTTATGTTTTGATAAGCCATTTAATGATAGCCTATTGAACCATACCACATCATAATATAATATAAAGAAAAGTGTTTTTAATGAATAAATACCTGATGAAAAAGCAGTGGACAATAATCACATTGAACAAGAGGCGCCACACGGCAACTCTTCTGACAATGAAAGCATAACTTAGCCGGTAGAGGCACACATCCCCATTGATCACGCATGTGCGCCACAGAAGCCTTTCCGTTTTCAGCTATCATAAAAAAATGTTAACTTAAGTATATAAGAATTAGGATTTCAAAAAATAGTAAACCGACGTTTATCTGTTCCGGGGAATGGACAGTTAATTTGCATTTCGGGTGGTAGTTGAAACTGTCTTGGGTTCATAATTTTTGCCGCTTTGACGAGTATCGACAAAGGCCCCGTGTCGACTTCTTCCGGCGGAGGCATTTCAACATTTGATTCGACAGGCTGATCTTCTGGTTTAGAGCCGTTTGAGTTTTTATCAGTCTCCGATTCTTTGTCAGGGACATCCTTTTCTTTTTCTTTATCAGTTTTACGACTGGAAGTGCTAGCTGAACTAATGCTCGAATTGGATCTGTTGACTCGGAGCGTCCTATAGTTATAAAAATCAATTAATCAATCTAAAATTTATGCAGTGGTTCTGTAATATATATATGTATATATATGTTGTTTTTTTTATTATTATCTCGCAGGTATATATTTCATTTTCGTACAACAGGACAATGCTTCCAAACACTCTTCTAAATTATGCAGAGGTTTCTACAAGTAAAAAAACAAGAAGGAATATTAAAAAATATGATTTGGCTACATTAATCGCCAAATTTAAATCTATACTCTATTTGTGTTAACATAGTCAGTTCGAGAGCTATCCATTTCATCATTATTCATAATTGAGAAAGAGATAGCAAGTTTGGGTTTACGCCTCTACTATAAGCTCTAAAGCACACGATACGAATATACTTATATATAAACATAAAAAATATAGTAATGCTTTTAATTTCTATAAATTTGTTCAAAATATAAACAGGAGTAATGATAAGTATATCAAACATATATCCGTATCGTGTGCTTTAGATTGGAGCTAATAGTAGGGGCGTAAACCAAAACTTGCAATTTCTTTCTCAGTTATGAATAACGATGAAATGGATAGTTCTCGAACTGACTGTGTTGACGCAAACAGGGTATAATTGAGCTATGAGGGGATGAGCTTGATCAGAAAATTCATTGACATTGAACAATTTAGTTTAGAATGCCAAGAATAGTTAGTTATGTTATCCAATAAGATAGATTTTTTGATGAAAAGGCGATTAAATGATTTTTTTATTTAAAAAATAGCATTTAAAATTGTAATTTAGTTAAATGATAAATATGCGTTTCAACTTTCATGTATTTTTTTTAGTTTTGATGATATATTTCGATAAGAATTTTTTACGGTTAATAAGGCATTTCTTTTCATTGAGATAAGAATAAATCCAGAAATCTCGATCAACTAATACGAGATCTTATCTTATAAGATGTCACATACTCCTAACACATTATGTGAGTGACACTCGCCAGCCAGTTGCTGCCGAGTCTTAAAAGAAATTCAACTTTAATAAAATAACTTAGCAATCCCATAAAATGCTTCTAATTTAGACAGCACTTCACTGCTATGGGTTGTGTGACAAGTGCCAATATACTTGCTCTATACCAAACCATTCCTAAATCCAAAATAGGAACTTGAAGAAATAGTACATACCTCATGCTAGAACAAAATAATGCTTCAAATCTTTACAGCATTGAAAGGGGTGGTATAGAATCACTAAATAATCTAAAAAGGTATTTAATAGAATACATTACGAGACGAAAGAAAAAATAATAATTATTAATTTCCACGAATAAAAGGTTTACTTTTATAAAAAAATACCTCAATAATCATATTTATGAGCCGATGAGATTGAAATATGTAAAGGCAAAATATGATACATTTTATATTAAATATGAATTCATCTATGTGTCTAGTAGAAATAACAGAAACGTCCTAGTGGTAATCCTGCATCAATATCAACTGCTACTTTGCAGACGATTCAGAAAGCTGATTCAAATTTATAGGTTTATCATGATATAATTACAATTAGCATTGCAGAGGCGATACGTGTTTGTTTTGCAATTGTTAACGTCCCTAGTGAACAGTTAACAATTATATGAAGACAAGCAAAAAAAACCTCATGAAAAATGTGGAAAAACTTATTCATAATGTAAAATATAAGACTGTTCAAATCAACATTAGGATTCTAATTAGAGTTGAAAAATGTTTTTATTTATCCAAGTGCACATGCTTTTAACAACCTTTTGGTTATGCTATATCACTTTTACGAAAAAGATAGAAAAGCGATTTATCACTGCTGATTAAATCATTGTTTTTATATAATATTATACATTTAAGCAGGAAATTTTAGTCCAAAAGTTTGCCTTGTTTTGTCTAAATTCTATTTCAGAATTTGAATATATTCTATGATATATTCGAAAGTAAAATATCAAGTATATAATATTTCTACACATGCTGAATAAATAAAATTCTATACATTTGCTCGTTTGTAAACAAACAATGAGCTGCAATAAATTGCGTTTTTGTCATTTTCACAAAAGTTGTAGAAGTGAAAATTTTTGTTTATGTGGAAAACTCCTATGTATTATATTTTATACATCTATGTCAAATGACCGACCATTAGATGAAATACGTTTGTTTATTTTAATGATAGTTTTAGATTTGTTTATTTTAATGATAGTTTTAGTTGACAATAAAAATCGGAGTTTTAATCAATCTTTAAATATTACCATCGAAATTTTCTTCCAATCATAAATTGAGTGAGAAATTTGATAAATGGTATTTATTGTATCAATTTACCTGATTTTCTTTTCGCCTTCAGAGTTTTTGGTACTAGAACTCGGTGACAGTGGTCTAATGCGCTCGCCAGAGCTACGGCATTCCAAACATAGCCACTGACCATTCGGTATATCGCACTCTTCCAGAGGAGGATCACTGTGAAAAACTTGAAATTGAAATAAGTCCATAAATGATTGTTTGATTATGTAATATGTTGTATTGTTTTGAAAGCCTGTTAAATATTTAAAACAATATAACACTTAGTTATTGGTATTATTGTATTTTTGTTATTATTCTATGCATACTGGCAACCGAGATGAAAGCTAGACGGGCATCTATCACAACATATAAGATCGCCTCCTTCCGAACAAGCGTCGCAGCAATCATGATTGTGTCCTTTTCCAGGACGTTTGTAGTAAGGATGTTGCGCCTTCTTGGGTTTGGTTGCGTTTATGTCTTCTCCTGGTGCTCTGATCAATGCACGAATTACCTAAGAACAATATAACATAAACAAATATCGTCCAGATTGAATAAAACATTGCATTATATCAAATCACATGGCAGAAGACGCCACATTAACAAATATAATATTTAAAGGTTACGTTCTGAAATAATATGAAAAATTTCAATTTATATCGGTATTAGTGCGTCGATTCGATTACAATAACATATATAAAACGTTTAAGATTGTTCCTAATATCGATTTGTCACTTTGAAGTTAAATATTTGATCGATTTTTAGATGTTTAATTTGTGCAAGTTTTTGGTGGGAACTTTGGCTTTTCGTATTACACGTGCGTTAATGTGGCGAATGTTTGGTTTTAATGGATGCTGGTTAGTTGGTGGATTGTACTTACGTGCATTAGGCCAGTGGGAGATTCATCATAGCGCGGGGACGTCATAATTTCCACCGGCACCAACTGTCAACCGACGCTCGCCACTGACGCTTCCCGCGTGTTTTTTTAATTTACTTTTAAGCTACAACACATCTGCTCGCGACCATCATTGACAAAAAGGAATTGCAAATATATTTTTTAAAAAATAGAAATTAAATTTCACGGCAATAAATTTTATGAATACGTATATAATTGGAAAAAATTATAAACTTAATTTAATTTTAATCGAAAGTGTTACATTGCTTGAAATACTTTAGAAATAATAAATTATTTATTTTCATTATAAATAAAAAAACCCCCAATAATTTCGAAAAATAAAACAAGCAATATTCAACAACTACATTTGTAAATGTATAAATTTTATTTAAAAAATACATGTAAAACCTCCCCATTTATAAGCAGGCGGCAAAATCTACCTTATATAAATTAAGTTAAAATAGTAGTTTTTGCCTAATAGAATTTCTGAAAATAAAATTAAAATTTATTTGTTCGTGCAACTTAAATTATTCATTAAATAAAATTCGCACGTCCTTCAATGGCTTCCAGGAATTATGTAACAGGTTTTTCGTAAATTTTTGACCTTCCTCTTATGTCACAAAATGTCATAGTTTTCAAAGACTGTATGTAACATGACCGCTGACTTCTCTCTTTTAAATCTGTGACATAATTGAAGGAAATCGACTTACTGCATTAAGAAAAAGAAAAATCATATAAATTTTCTTTATAATTTTCTTTAACACATTGATTCCGCTATAGCGTTTATTTTTCGCGTTTAAAATATTTAAATGGAACAAACATCAAACGTCGATTACGATTATATTGCTACGGCAGCTTCCATAATTTATGTCATAGGCTTAGGGGAGAAGGGTCAACGAAATTGTAAGTCTATGACGAGAACGGGGTCTTTTAAAAATGTAATATTACGATTTATATTAAATTTGTTCATAAGGAAACCTAATGTATTTTTAATAATTTAAAATTAAATAAATGTATTTTTATTAAAACAAACGTGTTGTTCACATTTCAATAACATTTCATTAAATTACATACAAAGCACAACAATTTCAGGGAGTTACTGGATATTTGCATAATAAAAACACTAATTGTAATCGGTTTATATTCCATAAATTACATTTGTATTAATTGTTTTTTAGCGCAGGGGATGGCGATGGGTGGCAATTAGACACAGATTAAGCCGCTGCAGTAGTATTTGATTAAAGATTTATGAAGTTTATATGGTTACAAAAAGCGGACGCGAGACGACGCGTCCAAACGCCCGGAATATTGCCAGTGTAGAGAATAACCGTTACGCTAGTGCTACTTAAGTGCCGACCAGTTTTGGCCATAACAAATCTAGGCTCCCACAGTTTTTATTGTAGTTATTACATTTGTCTTGTACATAATATACTCGTATATTAAAGATTATAGAAATATAATGTCTAATTCACTAAGTTCCAACGTGTCAGCGTGTGATTTATTTACAATATATGGTTATGAATATCAAATACATATTCTATTATATTATTATTAAATTTATTTTGTAACTTATTTCACAAGTTCTATATAATAGAACTGGTGAAATAAATTATTCAGCAACATCTCTTCTACACAAATACATTTCTTATACTACTTATGATATTGTTGCCTATGTAAATCAAAATAATTTTGCTTCTGTAACGTGACGTACGGAAGAGAGGGGAGCGTACCACCCTGTGCCATAGAGGAAGAGGGAGGGGGGGGTTAAAATTTCACGAAAACCTTATGACATTATTCATGGAAACCACCTTACCTTTTAAGAGTTAAATAAAAGGGTATTTAAAAAATACAAGCGTTTATACTTCTTAGAAGAACTGCGATTTATATAATAATTATATTGTATTGTTTTTCTGTTATAATTTGTTTTCAAAAATCTCCCAAATTGTAGTAGTAGTTTTTATTAGCAATAAGACAATGTTGATCCACCAACTGAAATGTTGCTTGCCTTCAAATATTTTACATTGACGTCAGTGTAATAACATTTGCTATAAAACGGCTTCCATAAATTATCGTGAATATTTACCCCATCCCCCTCTGTCACAAGATTTCATTGAGTCAAACCCCTGTTTGTTTTACACGGTCACAACTCCGTTGACCCTCCCCCCTAAAACTAGGACAAAATTTATGGAAGTCGCCTAAGATATAAATTTTTCGTTTTATTATCTATTACAAACTTCTAATTTAGTGCAATATCATTTGTTGCTAATAATTTTGATGTCAGATTTATTTATTATAAAAAATATAAGCTATGTGTAATTTATAAATTTGAATTATATTGCACTTTCAATACTTATGGGTGTAATATTTATTTGTATTTAAAAATATACCACCACTATTTACGTTAGGTTATTTTTATTTTCTTATTCGTCCTTTAGGCAAATTAACCATTTAATAAATTAGAACTATGATTCTTTCTTCTTGTTTTTATATTCTTGCGCTAAATAATAATTGCTTCGACCAAATAAGCAACTACATTTTATTGGCTGTCGTTTGACAGTTTACTGTGTCGAATGTAGCATGTCATTTCTACATATTATTAAAACCGGTATCATCTTTATATTCAATATTGTATTATATTTACTATAAATTATGTACTTTTTTTAAGTGTAAAATTGGAAACAAGAAAATAATGTTCTGAAGAATAGAATATAGACAAAGTAGATGAAAATATTGAAATAGGTTAGAATTATATACATTTGTATTTGTATGAGTAGTATTATATTTGTATTATCGATTAATCTATCATTTTCAGAAATTCACGATGTTAAAGAAGAAATATTTAAATCCAATACTATTAAATCGGATAATTCAATTTACGAGTATTTTAATAAAACAGTAGCAAAGGTAATACAACATTTTGTACTATATTTAGATAAAATTGTATTTGGTTTCGCTTAAATTTAAATTAATTTTGATTATTTTTAGAAAAATGGAATAAGAAACTGTAAAAAGTCTTCTGATTCTGAAAATGATAAAGAGTTTATACGTCTATATTTTCATAAATTGTTTTCTCAAAAGCTAGCTTTAATACAGCATCTCGATTTATATAAATTAATGCATGTGGAAAGGCGTTCAAAGAAAAACATGACATCATAAGGTATATGTATGTTCATGCTAACGTATATGATTTTAAATGTAACAAATGTGGAAAAGCATTTAAAGCTAAAGGTACATTAGCACGTCATATGGATGTTCATATAGAACCTCGCAATTTTGAATGTAGCATGTGTGGAAAAGCATTCAAATCTAGAATCGATGTTTCAAGACATGATGGTATTTATAAGTTTAAATGTACAGCAAGTAACCTTACACGACATTATAATATTCATAGTGATTCTTATAATTGTGTGTGTAACGAATGTGGAAAAGGATTTAAGACCAAATATGATATTTTAAGGCATATTTATGGTCATAACAGTTCTTATGATTTTGAATGCAGTAAATGTGATAAGGTATTCAATACTAGACATAATCTTTTACGATATATGCAAATTCATAGAGATTCCTATAACTTTAAATGTAGCTTGTGTGAAAGAGTGTTTAAAATTAAACGTAACCTAACGTGGCACATGGTTTTTCATTAAGCTTATACAAAAAAGCATGAATCATAATCAATGAAAATATATCTTCAATCATAATAAATAAATATAAATTTGTCACTCAATGCCTAATTCGTTTTCACTGAAGTATATTATCATAAAAAGTCGTTTCTGTCTATCTTTATCAAACGAATTATCCTATTTGTTATGAACATGAGCTAAGTGAAATTATGTAGTGTGTAAGTAATACATATAAATCAAATTGTTTTATTGTTGTACACTGTAATATTGGGTTGATTTTTCAACTGGTATGATTTATATATTTATGATTTGAAAATAAAATTAATAATAGATCTGATTTTTTTTTCATAGTTTATTATTAATAATAATTTTATTCCTAAAAATAAAATATAATAAAATTAAAATTTAAATAATATTATTTTACAATAGGTATTTGCAGGAACATGATTATTTCTGTTCTGTGATAATATTTCATGTATTATATGAAGTCTGGTTTGCACCAATAAAAACAAGATTTACTATTATGTGAACCGAACCCATAAACAGGCCCTAAAACATACAAAAGCGGCTCTCGAATTTATTTTAAACTTGGCACTAAAATTGCATTTTTTGTAAAACTTTCACTGTGTATTTATTTAAAATATTTTTTGCTTTTTAATTTTATTTTCCTGTAATTTTTAATATACGGTAAACATAACGTTCAATCACTGTGATTTTCTATTGCAGATAAATAATACAAAAAGAGAAATATTTCTAATAAATCTCAATATTAATCATTTTAATAAATACATTTCCGTTGCATAATAATAAAGTGGTTTTGGATTTATCAAATAATAATTCTGTTATCTTTAGATTATTTCTAGAAATACTTTTATGACACAAAACTGTACTTAAAAATATTTTTATTATCACATATTGAAATAAATTTAATATAAAAATATATGTACTTCAATCAGACTGACATTCGAAAAAAGTGCTAATTATTGCAATATGGATATTAAATATATATATGTATATATATACATACATACATATTGTATTTATAACGTCATTTGAACGTTGAACTTTCAGTCATATTATAAACTAATTAATATCACATCAACAATAAATTATAATCTACTCATTTCGGTTAATCTTATATCTCTCGATTCTTCAGGAGCGAATGCTCTATTATCTTGACCGTTTTCAACTTTTCCCGTTTTGGTTTTATCGACATCGTCAGCTTTTTTGGGTCCGTCCATCAAGAACATTGTTAAGAGGAACATGATTGAACCTAGAGATACAAATAGATTATTAAAACCATATAGAAAAAGAGTGTTATAAAATAAATTTACATACTTATTCCGTAGAATCCGGCATAAAATATCATAATTGATTCACGATAACCAATGGCTTTTGATACAGGCTCTACTACAATTGGCAAATTACCACCGATATTGTTCATTACAAACAAAAATATGCCCACAGCTGTTGACCTTACATTGAGTGGTACTATTTCAACCAATACCGCAAATACAATGCCAAACCACATTTCAGCTGTAATAATAAATAAATAATGTATAATTTAATTAATGTTGCTATAAAATATTTGATTTAATCGTTGAATACTTACCGAAGAAATAAGACAGCGCTAGAGTGATCATAGCCCACAGTGGACCAAATATGACTGAACCGAAAGCAGGTAAAGTTGAGATAAGTTGAGATATTCCTAAGATTGCTACTCTGGACCTGATCCCCATTTTGGCCACAATTCTACAACAATTAACAATTTATATTATAGGATGCAAATAATTGTTAGCATCAGTCAGAGATTTACTATGGAAACACTTTATTCCAGCCCGCGGGTGTGTACATGTACAACATGAAAATTTTAATTGTATGTATTATGTTATAACTTGAAACATTATCTTTACCGATGCAGTAAAAACACACTAGGCAGTAGAAACTGGGAGTTCACTTTGAGAAACCAATAAATCAATCGCCAGAAGTTTACAATGTCTTGAGCATTGGACATATATAGTTAAATTTAATTGTGAGTTAAGCAAAGTAGAAATATATTTTATAGCAATGTGAAAAGATTTACTCTTATGTGTCCAGTACAGAATCAGCTCAGAATTCAAATGGCAAAACATGTAAACTATATAATTTAATAAGTTAAATTTAAAAATATCAATGTAACCAGTTTATATTTACTGTTTTTCCTGAACCGAGCTTCTGTTAATCATTTAAAAGAAGCAGGTAAGTACTTGAAGTTCTACATCGAGGCTACTGTCCAATTGTGAGAGTAATACTACATCATTATCATCTCATAATGCTTTATGTTAATTTTTCTAACTGAGGTGATTATTGTTAATTTGTTTATCTATTACCCTCTGTATTTTGTGATATTATATCTAGTTATTAAGTTAATTAATATAATATTACTTGTCTGATACGATTCCTCCAACCACGACTCCTACTGATCCAATTCCTACAGTAACAGCAAACAACCACCAACTTAGATCAATGTCTGGGAAGTATTCTCTATAATACAAATCAGCATTGTATGCAAAACACATGCCGCCTGTAAAAATATATGCATTAGATCAATAATTAAAATAACTGTAGAGTTTGATAAAATTACCGCAATGTCTTATCGAAGCAGCTAAGCACAACAATACGATTCTAGGTTGTGTTATGACTTTCCACAATGGTGTTGATTCAGTGCTTCCATCTGCGTTGACATTAGAACTTTCTTCACCAATAGCTTGACGTTCTGGCTCTTTCAAAGTGAACGCTGTTAACGCCGCAATGATTATCCCTACAATTCCAGCACCATAATATGCAACTCTCCAGCTCTGTATTATACATAATTAGATTAATTTGATGTATATTTGTATAATTGATTAAACTATATAATTACCAATCCCCAAGCGTTTATATCCGGGACATAACGACCAACTGGGAAAGCAATTCCGTAACCACCATAAATACCCCAATTGAATACTGATAAAACTAAAGCTCTCTTGTTAGCCGGGAAGATATCAGACATAATACCAGTAGCTAAAGGATTGCACCCAGATTCTCTGAAATTGAAAATATTTATGTTAATAATTATAGTTTTAACTGAAAATAAATATAGAAGATAGATTCTTACCCAGCTGCCATAATCATACGTAGCAATACCAGATGCCAATATTCTTTCACTGATCCCATCAATATGATAGCAATAGAGAATACTAAAGTACATATTGATAATACTTTAACTCGGTTATATCTGAAATCAGTGTATAATTTGTCATATTATAATTCTTTATACATATATCATATTATGTTATATGAATAAAATGAAATTACCTATCGGCTACTATTCCTAATATAATTCCAGCTATTGTAAAAACAGCCATATAAGCAGGTCCTGCCAATATTTGATAGTCTAAACCTAAACCGTTGTAGTTCCATTCACAATATCTAGTACCGTTAATCTCCAATGATGAACATCTAAAAAATGATTCGTACATACATTTCTATACTTCATATTAATATGATTAATTTAGCTTACGTGTCATTGTCCAATGCGGTTTTACATTGTATCGGCACATCTGATGTGTATAAATCTGTAGCATTAAACTGGCAAGCGATATCTCCATATTTTAAGTCGACTGCAGTTACTTTTGAAGTTGTTCCTGTTCATAAAACGATGTTGTATTGAAAATTATATTTCACAGTGATTTTTGATGCTTTCAGAAGCAATCTCAATGGCCGATGAGATATTTTTATTTTATAGTGACACTTGCCTATTAAATAATGTCCGAGCTCTCCTAAGATATATCCAATTGATAAAATTCCTAGGACGTATGCGCCATATAATGATTTTAATTTTGCTAACAGTTTATTTGAGTAATTTGCAGTCATTTTTAATAATTTGTCTTGATACCTAGGCTTCCTAGAAAGAAAAAATATATTTATAAACAAATCACCAATTACACGAACAGAAAATATCTGCTCTAGATTTATAATATAAATATGCTAAAGTTAATAATAATGAAATGTAAGTTAATGTTATGATAGATAATTTAATAAGATGTTTATTTATAACTTTGGAAAAATATTATTATAAAATATTTTAAATGGATTCTTTTTTATATACTTGAATATAATAAATGTATAGTATTATGTAAATTTAAATGTAATACTTATGATTACAATTTCGGTGTATAGCATAATTTATTATTACTATAATTTCTTAGGTTTATTTGATTATGTGTTTTTTCTTTACATGAGTATTCATTGTTTTGTGGTATTGCCTGGTACAAAAGTAGTTTAAAGTAGTTTAAATATCCGAGAAAAGTAGCCGTTTTAACTTTGACCAAATGATCTGGTTCAGCATGCAATCGCTTTGAATCTCCAAGAGTTCAACTTTATCTGTAATATAACTTGGAAACTACGATGATGTAGCACCCCAATGATACCAACATAACACGTTATTATCAATATTGTACGGAATTTACGACCATATTTCAAACTTGTGTAATTTAAAAAATATCTTATTTAAAAATTACGCTTGTACACAAAAGCATAATGTTTAGTAATCATTTTACGATTAATTTACTTAATGAAAATAGTTTCATTACATATATTATTTATCACTATTTCCTACTCTCCTTTATTGTAATATGATTGGGTGTACATTACGTATTGAATAAACTATAACTAGATGTCCTTGCATTCTCATTTTGTTGTTATTTTGCGACTAGAATCGATTTTGAGTGACCACAAGTGCTTTAATTAAAGCACTTGTGATCAATAAAAATAATTATTTTTTATGTGGTAAAAAATAATTATTTTTTATATAAACGTGTTACAATAAGTGACACATAACTCTGTCATTGAAACTATTAAATGTTAAGTAACACATACACTAACAGACAAGATTTTTTTTACAAAAAATACCACAAAGAACCACCAGGAAGACCGTGAACTACACCTTTGAAAATGGCAATGCAATTAATAGCATTACGTTTTTTGTACAAGTGGAGCAGCAATTTGTATATTTTTTATGGGTAAATAACGACACGTTTTGATTCGACGTAATGACTTATCTGGTTTATTAAATTAAAATATATTTTCTATTATATTATAGTTTGTTTAATGGAACATAATATATCTGATTTAATAGATGTTTTTTTATGTCTATAGATTATTTAACGATCAAGTGATTTGATCATTAAGATTTATGGTGTATAAATATTATTGTATAGGCTTGTGCAATGATAAAATACTGTTTCAGCAAGTCACGATTCCGTGTCCGGTTTGAATAATGTGACGAAAAGGATATCCACGTCAGATTACATGGAAAAATATTTATATTTACTGCTAAATTTATTTCATATATAATACTTGATTTTAGTTTATTAAAATTTTTTAATTATGTATGTATCATATTATTATATGGAGGTTTTCCCCATGATATACTTTGAGGTAGAAATCTTGTGGGTTTTCCTCAACCTGATATCTAGATTGAAAGAGAGAAAGAGAGAGTCTGGATGTTGATTAAAGCAAATCAGGTATGATTAAAGTTAGTAAAATTTTCATTACAACTATAGAATGTACTGAAAGTAACAAAGCAATTTTTACATTTAGGCTCCATAGGATTTATTTATATATATTTATAAAACAAATACTTAGTAATATATAAATATGTGTTAAAATATTGGAGAAAAAAGCAATATGGCCAACAATGTGACTATATCTCTCATTATAAAAATGGGACAAATATAATTAATTAGTAGGTCGTTTAAAAAAGTTAAATTATACTTTCAACTTATCATCATAATTATTAATACTAAATAATATGCACAACATTTTTTTTATAATTTACCATTTAAAAAAAAAACATTTATTAGATTCAATATATTTAAATAAATAATAACCTTGATTTAGTATTTTTTTAATCATTTAGAGCACCCATAATGCTATGTGGTAATTTGCATAACAATATTACAGAATCAGTGATTCGAAAAGAATAACTGAGAGTTGGAAAACCTTGAGCCAGACCCCGACTATAACCACAATTTGCGTTGGGTCAGTACACCTTAGAAGCGTATCTCGCAAAATCCGTTCAGGTGTGTTAAACATTTTTTTGATAAAAATCAAACAGCGAAATGTTTTAATTGAAGTTCAAGAACACCATAATTTTATGTAAATAAATTTATGAATAAAAGTATAGGAATTTGAATTCTGTTCAATTTATTTATTGAAAATTTAATTATAGAATATAATATGACCGATAGAGAGAGTTACAAGCACACTTTATTATAAATCAGAGGTCATATAATTGCATCGATATTGATTTATTGATGATCGTCATTAAGCATGTTACTTAACGCCCATTCAATTATTCCTAACATTTCTCACCTTCGTGCTACAAAATGATTATATATCAATCAATTAAAAAAATGAGAAGATTTTATTGTTAACGTTTTTGTTATAAAATTTGCTTTTGCGATATTACGTTACGATTTTTTTAAGCGGTTAGCCTTGAACGTTAACTTTTATACATCGATGACTGCTAAAAACCGAATCAATTGATATACGGGATGTCTACAAATTAATTTATTTCTGTTATTAATTAGCTAATATTTTAGTGTGTTTATTCATCGAAAATTTTTAGAAAAAAATCTTCTTTGCATGTTAATAATATTTTTAATTAGATTTCAATCAATAAATATTTCAATATAATATATGTTTACATTGTATGTATTTCTTATAAAATCCAGGAAGTCATTGAAATATTTATATAAATAACATAGCGACAGCATTATTTTTATAAACGTGTCATTTGTATGCACTTAAAAGTAATTATAAATACCAATGATTAATATTCTTTACTTGTCTAGTCTCCAATATGAACATATGATGCATTTGCACATTAATCCGTGATCTCTTTTCATTTTAAAACTATTCTAACAATTCAATGTATTAAGTCTTGGTATAATAACAACATCGTTGCATGATGGGTTTATTTAAGCGTGTTTACGAACCGTTCGCTCTTGTAAGAAATATTTATAATATTGAAAAAATCTTTAATATATTATTGTAACCTTCAATTCATATGTGGGTATTAAGCATTTAATTGTTAGTCAAGAACGAAACAATTCAAATTGATTTAGAGTGTACTACACATTAGTGTAGTTCGTTTTTTTTAAATATTTGTTCCAGTACATCTGAAATTTTCCTTTCAAGTATTATAATTGAATAATTATAATTAAGTCATTAAAACCAATGTTACGGTTAAGAATAAGTTAGGAACGGCCATTTACATTAGCATGTGTTCATGAACTGTAAATATGTAACAAAGTATTTACGTGTGTAAAATATAAAAGATAATATATGCACATAGGTCTAAAACAAAAAAAATACGTAGTCAAAAATTGTTTTTAACATTATAAAGCCAATTCTTTCGATACGCGTCGATTTTGTAATAAACAATGTTATTTAAGGAAAAAGCTCTAAAAAATACTTTAAACATTGTGGGCGAAACGTCGTGAAACAAAAAAACAAAGTATGCACTAAAAAAAAAATCGTATTTATAAAAATAATCATTTTAAAATTGCCTTAAAAATTACAAATATTATATATCATGTATTCAAAATAAATTAGCTCCAATTATGAAGAAAGACTGTCTTTCTTCTTTCTTCATAATTGGAGCTGAATTGAATTCGATACAGAATAGAAACAGTTATATATACATATTCATATACATATACGTTGCATAGTTATCTACATATACATTGAAATAAATAATAAATTATATCTTGAATATTATTTTCTAATAACATTTAGCTTTTTAGATCCAGGTTTATTGTAAACTTGCATCGCTGTGTATATTTTTTAGTAATTTATCGTTACATAAAAAAACAGTTAAGCATTGTAAAAGATATCTAAAGTCAAGTATAGTCTATATATTTTGAACATTTAACATTTTGATTTTTATATAATATTCATTTTTTTAAAAGACAAAAGAAAATATTATATATAATAAAAAATAAATACTCACTATCTTTTCGTGAGTAATTCACCACACTTTGAACACCAACCACAATATTTTTAATCAACCAAGACGTTGGTTTTATCGAAATGAAATTAATATCTACACCACGAATCGAAAATGGTAGGCAACAAGACTCGCTGCCATTAGCTCCTCTTGTCTTAGGAGCTTTTCATTGACTGACCAAGCCAACCACGCCTAAGCACCAAGAAACCCTTCTTGGTCACTCCTCGAGTTCCCCCTCTTGACCACTACCCATACCAAGAACAAGAATACTCAAATGCGCGAAAGAGAACACCAACCATTAATGAGAATAACAGAAAAAACACACGCCAAAGACGAATCAATTATAAGCGATCGCTACACGTGCTCCCACGAACGTTGAATAGCAAAATTACCATAATTTCTTCGTGTCCTGAAATTGGCGACTATTCGAGAAATCACACAAAATCTCCACGTGACGCTCGTGCAAAATTATTATGACGACAATATTTTTCTATAGTGAAAGTAGCATTCGGGACAATAGTAGATAATTTAATTAACGTCTCTTCGTGTATTTTCCAAGATATGACTGAGCTGTGATAAATATTGAAAATTGAATCGTTGTGTTGTATAATAATATAAATACATATAAATATATACATATATGATTGTCGAGGCAATTTTATAATGAGTTTAACAACCTTGTCACTATTTAAAATAATATTGTTTAATTATTTTTTATAATTATTTTTAGTGATAAGTAACTTTAGATTAGAATTCTAAAACCTGTTTATTAAAGTTAAAATATCTTAAAAATAGTCGCATCTCAAACGTAATATTATAAATGTTCGAAATAGTTGCAGTTTATATTTTTTTAAGGATAACCTAATCAATACAAAAGAGTGTAAAATTGACCTAAAAGTTACATATATTATGTATTAAATCGGATGTTGTGATTATAAAATTAATGTACTACACAAAGTTCATTTAAAAAAAATTATCTATTTACTACTGTGTCGATTTAAAAAAATATAGTTACTTTTTAACGTGTAGCAACAATTATAGCCCCACAAAAACTTTCGATATTATTTAGATATAGCATGAGCCAGTGACTTTGCTCTCGAAGCTCGTAAATAGTGTATGTGTATAGTCTACTCTTTCGCATCTTACACGTTCAAATAACCATAAACTAAATATGGCCTTTACGACACATCTGCAAGTTGTTAGCCCTTGTGCGTACCGTACTTAACCCGAGGGACTAGCTAAATACATCATAACGGCCATTTGGTACCTTGACAAATTCAACACATTGGAATGCAAATTGATAAGTGCAAGGTTGCTAAATTGACAACCTGTTTAAACTTCACACTGTCACATAATTCCGTCTCCAAAAAGGATAGTGATGCCGGAGACCATCAGTAGCTAAATCGCGACGGTCTACCTGTCCAGGTCGTTCTCGTGACGACCTAGGAAGGAGGCCTGGTCTAGCGCCTGTATGCGCAGTATGCGCGAAAGCCAGGCTAGGTACATCCGGTCGCTCATGGGCCGAAACTCCTGAGCCTGATGCGACCGTGGAAGGAGGGCGTGGGCCCAAGGACCTTCCACTGTCACATAATGCAAATATTCTAGTAAAAAATAAATATACATGAACAAATTCATTTACACCACCCAATATTTCTAGTTGACCGTTGCGACAAAAAGAGCAGATAACATTCCGCTAGGCAGACAAAACGTATAAAATCGCAAACATAGTGCCAACACTTTCTCATTTTGTTCATCCAAAAGTTCACAAATAGTTCAACCAAACTCTCTTGTGCTATACCGACCATCGACATAGACGGAGAGGACAGAGATAACAGCCTCTTTTCTTTCCACGCTAATTCTTGTCCAGCCTTATAATCACAGAATCCAGAGTTAAACTTAATATTTGTAGATGAATCTGAGTCTTCAGAATACTACTAGTTCTTCACGTATATATAATTATAAATTATTTAAACTACACGTGGACTAACTAGTAACTCAATATAAAACTATTGTTTCATTATGTATGTATTTTATAGAAATATCTTGATGAATGCATAAAAAATACATTTTAAGTAATGAAACCAATCTTATATTTTCATATGTACACAAACCGAGACGATATATATTTATGATCGTACAAGTGATAATAATTATAAGTAATTTTTTCCACAAAATACGAATTGGTATTTTCTTTGCATGTCTAATTAGTGTCATGTACTGATGGTATATCATTAAATTATTGAATAGGTATTTTTACCCATATTCTGCGTATGGCCAGTTATTAAATATTTATGAGTTATTGTTTGTAAGTTCCAGTCTTAACTTTAAACTCAAAAAGTTAAAGAGCAGAAATGTATTTATTTTTATTTTGCTTCGTACGAGTGTTACAGTAAAGACATCATCTATCATCGTATTCTTGTTCTGAGCCATATCGTCAAAACAGATTATTATATACATATGTATTATATAAAGCCAGAACCAATTTTATTCCATTCAATTTTTAGAAAAATAAATTTATTCTTTATGAGAGCACTGCTTGTAAATAGAAACAGAAAAAATGTATTATTCTCTTTCTCTATGCATTAAAGCTCTCTTTCTATCATATTTTTATTACAGTAAAATCTTTTCATCTCCACTTGCATTTACAAATGTAAGGCAAATTGCGTTGATCGTTATTCTGGATAAAATATGTAAAATTGAGTACTAAATTATAATCGAGGTATAACTAACAAGTGACAGTTTACTTACAATAATGCCATGAAATGAACGGTAATACATATTGTCATTAACACTCCCTAATGATTTAATAAAAATATATTGACCATTTTTGTTTAAAAAAAATATTAGTTTTAGGTTATGACGGTATTCTTCTGAAACAAGAGTTTTTAAGTTTTTCGGGTATTTGAGTATGACATAAGCTAAACCAGAACGCATCAGAGATGTTTAAAATTGCATAATTTAAATATTTTTAATATGGTAATTTTAAAACATCCTTTAAATACATTCAACGAAGCACTTTTTAAAGATGCTAAGGGGCGGTGTCGACAATCAGTCAATGCTCGGTGACTTTCGGATGCGAGATTTTGAGTGCCCTGGAGAGTCGCGATCGCGTCCTTATTCTTGCTCGTTGCGGCTTTGTGCGTCAGCGCACGAGAACGCTCCTCTTGAACGAGCCATTCAGCTTCTCAACGAGGTTGCCAAACACAAAAATGTTTTCGGCGATAGCTGGAAAAAATATATATGGGATGGTGCTCATCTATTTTATGTGTGTACTATATATATTTCTATAATTAATTTATTATTGCTTGTATAATTGGCCATCATGATGCATTGTGAAAACTTGTCAAATCATAATGGTCAGATTTGTAATAAAATAAAAACTATATTTTTTTATATTTAATATATTGTAGTATCATTAAATAAAATTATTGTAATAATTACTTTTTTAATACCCCTGAACATGCGAGTGTAAATATGCTGAATAATTAACTTTCACGGACAATTGTAAAACTTATAAGGCAATAACAATACTTTTGGAAGGCTTGGAATGCTCTGTTGGAATGGTTGGTGTTTATTTCACAGAATCATATTGATTCATATCGATTTACTGTTCTGATTTAATTCTCAATACGTCTTGATTTTTCTGTGACAATAAATACACCATTTATCAGAACAAACGTGTAGTTTCTGCAACATAAACTGTCACAAACGCTATCTAGCGATTTTTAAAGCCACGATGGTTTTTTCTAGAAAACATAACAGAAATGAAAACAGTATTACCATTATTTTAAAATCGATTATATAATATAAACTAGATTCTATATATGTATATATGTAATATGTACATACAAATACAGTCAATCTACATTGTAGAATGATTAATTACTATATTTTAATTGTAGTATAAATTGTACGTTCGATATGTCAACATTAGTTTGTATGCCGGATATTATCAATTTTATGTTCACATGCGACATATCAGAAATATAAAACAATATTTCATATGCAAATGAGAGCTAATTTAAATTAAATATTTTCGAAACATATGCTTGTTTTTTTGTTTTATTGCTAAGTGATGTTTTTTTCAATTGTTTATAGTCACTATATTTTTTTAATACGTGCTGAATGCTTAAAATGGTATTTTTTGTGTTTATATATCTATTTTTATATAATATAAAAATTGTCAAAATGTCAAGGTCAGTTATATGATCACTTGGTTTATTATCGTAAATATACTATAGTTACGATATGCTATCGGGGTCATGCTTTGGAAATGATACGTCATTGTATTGTGTATCTTCTCTACGATTAAAATTGAATTGTGTGTAGTATTCAGAAATCGTTTACGACAATACTTATTAAAATGATTATCGTGACATAACAGCGTTCGTGTTTACATCGAGTTCATTAACAGTAAAAAATATTACTATTTGCCTTGAAGAGGGAATGTTGGAATGATTTTACAAAAAGCGAATCTTCTTCAATTGGTGATATTAAATATAATTACAATTATAAAATAATGTTTGAATTATAAAATAGTTTTTCAATTCTAGTAATGCTATGTTTACGCAGTCAATTCCACACAATGCTCATTAAATACATGTTATTGATATAGGAAGTTTTCATGCTTTAAAGCTGTCATTTCATCAAGATAAGGTAGAGGAAGTAGCCTTGGTGATTTATGAAATTTCCGGTATTAACCTTCGGCGACAATCGGTGCAATGGCTCGCAAGAACGATTTCGGTTAAATCAAGTTCACTCAAGAAAAAAATGTATTGTTACTGATATTTGAAATTCTTATCGGTCACAGATATTAGTCACATGAATTCGGTCTCGGTCACATTGGTTTTACATACGGTAAATACATAATGACATTCGACACGTCTTTGACATTAATAAAATAACAAATCAACAAAAATAACGTTATCGCACAAGTCCATGCATATGATTTATTAATATATTTTTGTAAAGTACAAATTCTGAAAAAAATATTCGGCCCACTTATATCTTATCTGGATACTCTGGTACCGCTTAAAGTAGGTCAATTAATAGTCCTATATATAATATTATTTCAATGTTGTATAATACAACTAATTGTTTAATTCAACATAAACCTTAACCCGATTCACACATTTCGTGCTTAATGCTACAATCGCGTTCAATCCCTATCATCACCAATTAAATATAGCTATAATAATATTTATATAATTTATTTGATTAATTATGTATATTGATCAATGGTAAATATTTATGAAATACAATGTAACGTCTTAGTCGCAATAGTGTAACTATTATTTTTATTTGTTAGATAATAATTTCTTAAGTTATGTATTTGTATGGGACCATAGAACCAGGTAGAAAAACTTACGCGATGAAAGCAAAAAAAAAACTAAAATGATCGTGTTATGATGCTGAAGATGTATCAATTATAGATTCTGAAGGACTAACATTTCCAAATAGATCATAAACAACGGTCCATCGTTGCTTTTCTTGTCAAATAGTCAACTGCTTCGTAAAAATGATTCTTATAATAAAACAATTAGTGAGAGTAGACTGAGCAAAGAAATTTTTTCATCATTCATTTAAATTCGGAATTCACTTTCAGCAACAACCTCCACTAGTTATTCCAGAATTGGAACACGAGAGCTTACCCGAATTTGCACCAAGCTGAGCTACGTCGAATCATCGATCGAGAAGACTGAGGAAACAGCCGCTTCTCTCTTCACGTCAACCCTGGCCCAGCTAGAAAATCAGTTCAGTCCGACCTTTGGAAAAGATGGGATTATACGGGACGCTGACAAGGGTACGAAAATATCATGAATTATACGTGATTTAAAATTTGTTTACATGTATTTAATAATATAATATTGCCTTCTAGATATATATAAAATTAAATGTGTGGCCGCTAGATACGGATATCTTGCATTACACAGATTTGTGTTTTACGCATGAAGTTAGTCGTGAGTAAAATAACCAATATTTCTAATATATATTACTTAGGTTGAAATAGTTATTTAAACGCATGATCCCATTTATTACTTTCCATGTTAGGTTGATTACTGTTTTTTATTTATAAAATACAATAGTATTATATTATGAATAAATTAAATTCATTCCATGCAAAATACACATATAAGACTATCGTTATTTACTCTTCGTTGACTTTTAACTAGTAATTAACGTTAACGTATAATATTTAAATTAAGTTTGAAATGGTAATAGCAATATATTATATAGAAGTATATTATCTGTACATAATTAAATACTAATAAGTCATGATTCGATTAGAATAATGTTTTGTGCAACCAAGTTTACACATTAAATTATATTATACAATTATAATTGTGTTTATATTTGTTTAAGCGTATATGAATATGAGTCATTATTAGACTGGCACGCTCTATGTATATTATATTACAATTACACTTAATACATATTTGTCAATATTTTATTTTTAAAATATGATTCATATTTGAATAACTATGTATATAAATACTTTTAATAGAGTGTAAATTACTTTAGTTATAATTATTAATTATTTTACTAACCATACTTTTACAATCACTTCAATAAACATTTGCTTTATGTAATGTCTGACCCGTTTCTTGCGTGTATAAATGCATGAACAAAAACAATCGTGTATAAAAGAGCAATATACTCATATATTGTATATGTATATAATAATTGGTTATTGCTAGTTTTTATTTATGTCAAATGTGTGTCACTCTCACGATTCTGTCAATATTTTTATATTTAATCTATTTATTTGGCTAGACGGGTATAGAAGAGCCAGCACCTTTGATATTGTTTTTACAACTAATTGTACATTGTACCTATTTAATAAAATTATAGCTTAGTTAGGTAAGTTTAGCTTTAAGTTATGTTTTCGACCATCGTGACGCATTGGGGTAACCTGTTAGGCCACGATGGTCTTAGTTTAATCTAAAAAATAAAATAAAATTAACATAAATAATTGCAATTTTTATTTTGCTTTTAAAAAAATATTCTATTTTTCTCTATATTCTACATCTTTATTATTTAAAAGAACACAAGTAATTTATTTTGGATACCAATTAGAGACTCTTTTTCTTAAATATATTAATGTTGCTTATTCCAAAGTGACAAAGACAACCGAATTATTTTGTCGATCCTTTTAAATATCCGCGTGCTACCTGTTTGTATACAAGTCGGGCATGAGATGTTTTCGACTATGCAAATTTTATTTTGAAAAAATAAATGTGCGATATTTTAAATAAAATTTAAATTGGAAAGTCTCGAGTCCCGGGTAATTTTTCTTAAATTTCTGTTACTCTTTGCATTCCCGGGTTGTCTCGACACAGAATCACTACTCCTAACACAATGAATTAATCCTAATATGAACATATAAAAATAATAAATCCATCAAAAAGATTTTATCTTCTCATTATAATAAAAATCTATATGTTTACTAACTCTCAATACCCGAATGGAACATAAACAACAAAGTGAAGGTCTCACAAACACGCAATGTTTCGGTTCACCTGTGTCTTTAACGTAGCGGATAATTAATATTCACCTTATGGCGATTCAGTGTTGTATATTGTTAAAAGCGTTTACGATAGAGCTATATGGTGCGATTTAATATATAATTCAACCCTGTGACAAACGGTCCGAATCTTTCCTAGTTTCACTATGACTTCCTCGTCCTCTAAAGATTACCTTCGATATTGGTAAAGATATCGTAAAGTATCTAGTGTCAGTTGAAACTTATTTGTTTTTTTTTATAGTCAAATTTATGTTGAATTTCCAAAGAAAAATTAATAGGAAGTTTGTAATTGATTAATATTAGTTTCTGATACAAAAAATTATAACAGAAAATTTATCAAATGGTAATTATTATATTAATGGTTTTCATTTGCAAGATAATGAAATAATTAAGCTGCTAATATCTAGATTAAAATTGAATACGAATATTTTAATTGTGGTATTTATAAACATTTTACTAGTTATCTTTCTTAATCAGAAAATATAACTGAAACCAGGGATGTCATTTAAATTTTTCCATACGTAGTAATATACACAATTATATACTTAGCATTATTTATAAAATATAAAAAAATGATTACCACGTGGAAAATAATTGTAAAAAAACATATAATTTAGTAAAAGTATTACACGTTTAAATTTTTAACTTATTTAGCCCGAACTATAAAAAACGCAAAAACTTATGGAACAACCTAATATATGTCCGTGGATCGCAATGACGGCATGTCTTTTAGACCCGAATTTTGCAATAAGCTTAGGCTTGCAGTCGAGATGTAATGTTCCATTCTGTGCAGTTTCTTTATTATATTTTAAGAGGTAAATACAAGAGTTGTTAAAGGTTTTGTCTTGGTATTTTTGAGTTTTGTTAAGATTATGTTCTTTAATTAACTATATTAATTATTTGTGTTGTTTACATAAATTGATGAACCAGTATTTATAGAAACAGGAATATTATTTTGCATAGAATGAATATACATTTTTATGCAGTATCTATGGTTCATTATTTATTGAAATAACATAGCTTCAATATTTTAAGTATAAAAGTATTGCGTGAATACTGTATTCAAGGGCTCTGTATTTAAATAATTTATGTATTAATCTGTCGTGCAATATTGTATCGAAGGCTTTTTCAATATCGAGTATCGATAATTATTTACTCTATATTGTTAGTAATTTGGGTACATAGTACTACAATTAATCTAGTCGCATATTCATAATATAAAACATGAATATGCAAATAACAATTTATTAAACACGCATATAAAGGATGTATATTTTTTATGCAAATATGCAAATCGCGTCGTGTGTACGAAATAATTACAATAATTCATTTTCTAAATAACATTTAAACACCCGTC
Organism: Plectrocnemia conspersa; assembly: GCF_051122295.1. Lineage (NCBI taxonomy): Eukaryota > Metazoa > Arthropoda > Insecta > Trichoptera > Polycentropodidae > Plectrocnemia > Plectrocnemia conspersa. The sequence continues at coordinate 12,668,158 of NW_028277176.1, forward strand.
CTGTTTAGCATAATTAGCGCAGTGTAAACGGTGTTTATTTTCTAGCAGTGGAAAATGGTCGGGGAAAATACACATTGAGACATTTCCACCCCTTGAATTTTCCCAAAAATGTGGTCTAGGTATTTCGCGAGGCACGCATGCGCACAAACCCCTATTTCCATGCGCAGATTGATTTGCGTTCGCCCGCCGCACGTCGTCCACGCGTATTCCTCCCGTTTTGTGTCAAAATTTCCCCTGCTCTTCGCCATCGATCCCACTGACGATCAATGGATCCAAACTGGAGCTGGAATAGCGGGATAGATCTGACGTAGCCGAGGCGGGGATCTAATGACGGACAACTGAACGATACATCAGCCACGTTGTTTACCTCGGGTTAGTCTGTGTTTTATTTCGCCATTAATGTTATAGGAACGAGATTAAATATTGTTAAAAATGTTTTCTAGAATAACAATTTAATTAAGAAATTTCGAGTTTATGTTATTAACTAATATTATTATATTATATTTTGACAAAGAACGCTAGAGCAAATTAAATATTTTTTATATTATAATTAGCATTACCCATATTTATTATTTATATTGGTAATAATGGCATTAAAATACTTAAATAATTATTAAAAAATATGTGTGGCTTAAAAAATATTTTATTTCGAAAAGTCCTGTTGGATATATATATTTGACATAAATTATATTATTTTAAGCGTTTTTTTTTTAACTCAAGCTTAAAACATATTTTAGTTTATTATTTATCTCTTCAAAAAATGTTTGATTTAAATAAAAAAATCATTTTTCAACCTAATACGAGTATGAAATAAGTATATAAATCAAATAGACAGTTAATAAAAAGTCCAATTAATTAAATATTTTTTTGCCATTATTAGAATATTATATAATTTATAAATCACGTTTTCATTTATATGTGATTTTTGTGGCATTAGAGTAAACTACATTTTAATCATTAGATTAATAAAAACATATTATTTTTGAAGGAATCGCTACTCATATATTTATTATTAAATTACCATTTTTTCTGTAGACATTGCAATTATGACATTGTTAAAACTCATAGCGTGACAAGAAAAATCAATCGGTTGAATGGATTCCGATTATAATTAAATCCAAGTTTTAAAATATATTAACACTGAAAATAAATAATGATTATTTTTACTGTAAATATTAAATCTAATCTACATATTAAAAATTATACGAATTAAGTAAAGTATAAAAAATAAAAATATAATCCATCTTAATATCTTATAAAAAAAATATATATTCTAAAAAAACAGTACTTTATGTGAAATATCTTACATTTTTATTTTATTTTTGGGTAACAGATACATTTTTTTAATCAAAGTTAATAATTCTTCTCCTTAAAAAAAGTTCTTTATTTAAATTTATACACATAACTTTTAAAACTATATAAACAGACATTCGCAGTATTTGTACAATAAAAGACATAACCTTTTAAAACAACACAAAAATATGTAAGTCATCTTAATATATCATACATAATATAAATTTGTATTATTCATTAAATCATTATTTTATATTTGTTCACTTTTTAGTAGAATTTATTATTTCTATATATAAAAAAAAACACTATAAAAAGCTTATATAAATATTAGTTAATTTGTGTATATTATTGAGAATATTCATTTAAAATAAACCTAGATTTTGTGATTTTTGTGATGATATAAAAAAACAATTGAATATTAATATTATTGTGTAATTTACTATTATTTCAAAATATATATTATAGAAAGCAATTTTTCCATATTAGGATTTCAGAGCTCACTAAGATTCTCAGAATAAAATCTGATTCAGTTCATATCGTTTTTGAATTAAAATTTCCTAATATATATTTTTTTCTCGTGTCATGTTCGATTACAGACGTTAGCGACCACCTTGTTGATTAGTTACAAGTATCCATCCTGGTCCTTGGCTGCATGAAGCACTTCTTCGGCTGTCATCCTCATCCATAGGCATATATTTCGCAATCAAGATATCTTATTTTTTCCAACCCATTTTCTACCTTCGATTTTTCTTATCAGCAAGGTATGAATAATCTCATATTTCGAACCTCGAATTATGTATCCGAGGTACTCCATATTCTTCAGTTTGATGGTTGAAAGGAGTTTTTGATCGCGTCTTGTTATTAAAAGAATTTGTTCATCGGAGGCTCTACAGTATAAATCCACAAGTGCTAGTTTGTAAGACCAGCTTTAAATTTTTTAATAATCTCTTCTTTAGGGTACATTTCGTCATTTATTTAACTACTCAGGTATTTAAAATGCTTTACCCTCTCAATTTTATCTCCGTCTATTAATAAGCTTACCGGGCCCACATAGAGCTTGTATATAACCATACATTTTGTTTTATCGATGCTTATTCGTAGACCCTCTTATAAACATTATTTATTTACACTATCCAGGGATCTTTATAGGTCGTCAACGGTCTCAGCAAATATTTCCGTGTCATCAGCATAACGAATTTTGTGAATTGTCTCTCCGTCGATTTTTATTCCTTTTTGTACCTAGTATTTTTTATGTATGGTTTCCGAATATAAATTTAAAAGAGTGGGAGAAAGAACGCATCAATCTCTGACACCTCTCTGTATTGGAATATTTTCGGTTAGATCCAGTGGCGTAGCTATGGTATTTGCCGCCCAGGGCGATCCTTAAAATTGCCGCCCCCCCCCCATATATTTTTTGCAGGATCATAAAATCAGCATTTCTTAAAATAATAAATTGGTTATTATTAAGCTCTTGTTATTTGTGGATTTATATATGTTTTAGTGCATTCAGGGTTAAGAACCACACTTGACGATCCCATCGCGAATATGCCGCCCCCAAGCAAGTGCCGCCCGGGGCGGCCCGCCCCCTCCGCCCCACCATAGCTACGCCACTGGTTAGATCTCATTATTGCTGATTGATTGCAATACAGATTTTTAAGAAGCCTTACATCTCTGTCATCTAGACCGATAGAAGTTAGACTTTCTATAAGATGATCATGTTTTCTCAAAATATATGAAACAAATGTTAATAGACTTACTCCATAAAATCTCTGAAGTAGTATCTGCATGCAGAAGGTCGTGTACCTAGGCTGTTCTTAAATTAAAATTGTTCCCTGCTAATGGTTTTTTCGCAATGTATGAATTTTTTAGTGAAAGTCTCGTCTCATTAAGTTGATAAATATGAAGTCGTTGCACGAGTTCGAATTGTTTTTTTTTTGTTAGGGAATAAATGTCGATCGCAACTACCTAGTATATTTTATTAAGGAATTTCGTAAAAATGGTAAAGTTTTCCTCGTTCAGATTTTTCACTTATTGTTTTTTGAATTCTTTATGGTATATTATAGCTCAGACTTTAATATGTGCGTTCCCGTTTCAAGATTGTTCTCATTTGTTATGGCTTCTCTACGGTGCCCAAATAATGATTGAATGTACTTAGTTCATTCATTTTTTTTCACTGAATATTTTTTCCTTTGTGTCTTTTTTAATATTTTTTATGTAAATTATAATACATATATACATTGTTATATATGTATATATATTAAGCATTTTAAATATGAAAAATAAAATTATTTATAATACAAATAAATCATAATTTATACTCATTTTCATTAGAGTAACATAAAAAAACTTGTATTATTAATAATGATTTTTAACACTTGATATTTTAGCTCAAAATTAATTTATTAATATTAGTTAATGACATTACTTAGTCTGTTTTACACCGGATGGGAAAAACATTTTTGTTGCTAATTTCTTGAGAACTGAAATAAGCTGTTGATTGTCATAATTAACAATACACTATGGCAACACATAGATCAGACGACAATGACCCTGATATTCACAGAAAAGGTGGCACAAGTCCAATTATTTTCATCTCAAATGCCACTGCTAGGTTTTTAATCAAATCGAGTGTTGTGTGTGCATTATATTATATTTATTTCATATTTTATATGTGAGTCAAATCAATGCGGTGCATAAATTAACTCTCACATAAAAGGTGATAGTTCAGGTTTATTTTAGGCTATTCGAATAAATGTATCACTCTTGAATTGTTGAGTGCAAGTACTCATATATCTTAAACATAGACAGGATTTGATGAAAATACGGGATAATAGAATACAAGGATAAATCGTATTGTTTTAAGATATCTACAAAATTATTTTTAACACAGACTATGTTTTAAAAAATCAGTTAAAAATTCATTAGCGCCTTTTTATTATTATATTTATATCATCATTACTTCAATCAAGTGCCTACAGAAGTCAGTGCTGCAGTGTAAGTAATGCTGTTTATTGTTTTTATTTTACTTTATCCTCATCATTTTCCTCTTTCGGTTGATTGACATTAGAAACAATTTCCATTTCATTTATTATTTAAAACCCCTGATCATTTAAATCACGTTCGACCAACTTCTCGATGTTAACTTTATAGGCATTTTTAAAATCCTTTAAATTTGTCATTAATCAGCATCCACTTAATTTTGTCAAGGGTATTTTTTTTATAAACATATAGTAGTTATGTATTTGTTTTTAACATGCTTTCATTTAATTAGAATGGCCATTATATAATAACAATACTATTTTATATGGTGATCCTTTACTCTTCAGTTCTGTTTCTTCTGTTTCTTCAAGTATTAAAAATTGCACTTTATGTATTATATATTTTTATAGTTACAAAAGCTTAGAGGATACAAAGTTATTTTATATAATAAAATAGGGAGAGATAATTATGCTAGTGAATATTGAGCAGACATTGAAAACTTTTTCATTGAAGAACTTAACCTTCACGCAAGATTAATCTCGCACGATTTCATAGCAAATAAATTAAAGTTATTTTTCAAGTAGAGCAAACCACATATTAGGTTGTTTTATATAAAGTGGCCGATTTTTTAGTGAGGCATAAAACACTATAACAATAAAAAACACTATATTTTTTATTAATCGTCTTATGCTCCATATGCAAAAAATATATTTTGCCAACGATTAAGCAATGAATGAATCGATTTCTTATAAAAATCTTAATTTTTAGAGTATGTGAAATCGACAAAGGATTTTATTTATCACTCCGATTATTGTGTTTTGTAATTCGAAGGAAGTCTGAATAATTAAAAAGGTGATAGTATGTAGGAGTAATGGGAAATATGGGAATGAGGCAAAATTTCCATTTTAATTTGTTTAATTTTGCAACAGTAATTAATTCTTGCTCAAAATCTGTTAACCAACGTTGAATGTTTTATGGTTATTTTTATATGCATGGTTTCAATTTCATTTTAATATGAGATTCCATTCTATAATAATAGTCTCGTCTTGCTTAAGGAACGATCGATGGATACCATTAAAATGCCACCTATTTTTTTTGGGGTAAATTCATTTTTAGAGCTTATTTGCTGTCATACAACTGTTCCGATCTTCTCTGGTTGTCGTAAAAAAATTAGTACTTAATCGCAGGTAATAATTTTCTTTATTAATAGTTTCTTATTGTTTTTGCAGTACTATTTTGTTCAGTTTTTGCATCTCTCATATGGCATCAAGATGTTATAAAACAGTTGCGGAATAAATATTTTTAGCTTCATATATGTTTCCTATTCTTTCTACACCAACAGCAGATATATATAATATATTATTATCGCTAATATAAAATTTCTCCAATTAACGTCATACAGTTCTCAGACTTACAGTACCTTCGCCAAATCCTAAATATATTCTCGTACCCTGCGCTACATTGTGTTTTAGTTTGACCTCATAAGAAAAGGATTCGGGAATATTTAGTCGACACCATAATGCATAGGAGCTTAAAAAAAATCGAATAATAATTTAAGAGCAAATAATAAAAATAATAAAAAAAAACCTGTCGTGATAAAAAATATGTTCATTTACTACGAACGTTTTTTTGCAAATCAATCTGTTTTCATGAGTAAAAATCGACTATTTGATATGAAACAAACTAATATTTTATATTAAATTATCAATCAATATAATATGCTCAAAAATATTTCTTTGACAGACAATTATTTTTTACCACTCGTCTTTAACCAAATACATTCAATCCTTTTGTATTTGTATTTAATTTACTAATTTTAGACTCTTTTTAGATATGTTGTTAATATTATTATATTGACAAACCATGAAATTTACAATTGCAACCTCATTAGATTATTCAACATCATGCAAAGATATAATACTGACATTATCGCAGTAAATCTATTTTAATATTTTAATGCTCAACTTGGCAATAATGTCACGCCTTCCACTTGTCATGTTTATATTTAACGTTAATTAATTTCGCCCCAGAAACGCATTAATTAATTACGGTTAATTGTGTTTGTTTATGCGTAATTTTACGCGTATGATTTATATTAATTTTTTATAATTTATGTAATATCCGTTCCTTTGTAATAGTCAATCGTTGAAAAGCATTCCGGAGATAAAGTGGTTCACCTTCGATCAAGTAACTCGATTGTTATTAACAAGAAAATGCTGGTTCGCAACATGGTCAAGTTTAAACTAATAATTATTGGTTATGCATTGGCAGCATATGTTCAATACAAGTATTATATGGAACACCTGAGATTTTTTCTTACATTTCAGGCTTGGACGCATAAATTTATGGGATAGTTAAGAGATACTCTCAGTAATTGAAGAACAATAATTTGACTGATTTGTGGAATAAAATATTATGAATAATGTATTATTCAATTATACATTTGAATAGAGATTTTAAAACCTGAAACATAAATACAAAGGTTAATTTATAAAAATGACAGAGATTGAGTTTAAAGTATGGTACCATTAGGTGAATGGTAGTTATTTTATGTAGTACGTTTACCTCTCGTAAATTTTAATGTGTGTTTAAAAACATATACTTTTTGGCAGTAATTTATATTTCCATATCTAAATTAAAAAGTAGAAATATTTAATTTTTATAATATAGATTTAAATATTTTTTATTTATTTGTAATATAAGTATGGGGGATAATGCTCAATATATAATTTCATATAACTATCTTTTATAAAGTTTTTAAAACCATATTATAACCGTTTTAAAATTAGATATGGTAGCTAGATATTTATCTGAATAAATTTAATTGGGTAATCAGAGAACTTTCGATAAAGGCAAATTAAAAATGTGTTTGAAAGTGTTTTAAGAGTTAATACTTTAAGCGTAGATGGAGATTTTGTATTACATCGCAAAAGCTTGCGATAATAGGTCAAAGATGCTCCGCTTCGTTATGCGGAGCGCGTATCACTTTAACAATATAATGGCGATTAGCGTGCTGTATGGTACGCTAGTTCGTAGCGTCCTTAAATATGGCTGCATTTTATGAAATCTCAGCAAAGTACATTAATAAAAAAATCTCAGGTATCGGTATGATTAAGAGGCAAATTCGTATTTGTATTCTAGTACTTCTTTGATAGGAGCGTTGAGTACTCTAATATTTTTGTTGCTAAGCGGCGGTGTCGACAATCCGTTTGCTGCGAGCTTCTCAATGAGCTTGTTATACACAAAAATGTTTTCAGCGATAGCTACGAGGAGCTGAAAAAAAATATGCTTGGGGTTTAAGTACTACATAATTTTTATATTCTTGAGCGGCTTTACTTAACATTTTAAATAATAATTAGCGTTTTAAAGTCTGTTAGTATTTATACGTATGTATGTGTTTGAGTAAAATTGTAAATAGGCTATCATGACGCATCGGAAAATCTATAGAGTCATGATAGTCAGATTTGAAATAAATAAATAAAATAATAATTTTATATATCTGGCTTATTGATGTTTAGGTTGGCTATCCATCAATTTTTTTTGTGGAGGCTGTCATATTTCCACGACGGTTGTTTTTGCTAAATTATTATTTATTTTAAATATCATATATATCTATGTATTATATTTACATATATATATTCTTTATTTCAATAATATTTTACAATTAAACAAAGTGTTTTAAATAGCATTATAAAATTGGTGACAAATATTTACCTGAAATATTAAATTATATTGGGAAAAAGCCTTTTTAATATCAAATAAAAGAGCGGACCTTAAAGGTATAATCACGTTTGTCGCGAACATTTATATTTAGAAATGTCGACTCTGTTGAATTTTTCTTGCGTGTAAAAGGAATTTCGAAATACTATTTACATGTAAGGAAGAAAAATATAAAGGAATATATGCCTAATATAGTTAGTTTATTTCGTAAAATAAGTATAAAAAAATCTTATTTAGAATAAATTTGATTTGTATTAATAAATGCACAATATCCATTAAAATTTGAGTCGTATAAATGTTACCGGTTGATTTCACATTTTTATCACCATATATAAAATTGAAATTAGCATAATTTATCTTATCAGAGCTTTACAATTTTATGGATTCAATCTAATAATCAAAATTATCACCAAAAACATCAGAAACACTCATCTATCCATAAGATGAAACTCTAATGGTCTGTAATTTAATTTAATTATATTTATGTGATAAAATTAAGATTTTAACAAATATGTGCAAACGCGATGAAATGCAAAGGTTAATATAATTAATATTTGGATATTTCTACGAATTCTATACAATATGTGTATCGTAAGTTTTAATTGTTCCAAAGTCACATAGCTTTGTAACTCAATTATATGTAATTATAAGCTGCTGGCGTCGTATAGAAGTTTGAGCCAGACTTTCGATTATGAATTTCATATTGGATAAAGCATATTTAAAATGGTTTTAGAGTTTTTCAAATAATATTACTTTGTGGTAAATTCATTTCTGATGATTTATGAGAATATTCCTTATATTAGAATCGTTGAACTTATAAATATATATTGAGTAAAATTTGCGTGTTGTAAAAAATAAATATATTGTGTTTTATAATAAAAGGGGTTATATGGAAAATGCAGGCTTCAATATATGCATTTTTTTCGTTTTGTCTACGTCTGAAAAATCCAGTTGTATGAACTCTGGTTTTCAGATTTTATTGCCAGAGCAGGATTGACGTGAAGAGGGAAGCGGCTGTTTTTAGATTTTTTAAGTCTTCATCTATGGTTGATGCAGCTCCATTGTAAATTCGGTCTTGGGTCAGGATTATCAGGTGCAAGTTCTGTTAAAACAAATTCCAAGTAATAGAGGATTAAATGCAGTTATTTACGCTTAGTATAAATAATAAAGGTTTTCTTGCTCACCTCATCTCGAGACGATGACCAATTACAATGATTTGGCGGGTATAATTGGATTTGTTTATATAAATTAATATTTCTTTTTAAAATATTCACGTTACCATTCGAGTTTGAACAGTAAAAATTCGGCAACCATACACAAGTTCATTATGCACTAAACATGCTTTTTTGTCAATACAATATTGATTGTGAGGAAAACAAGTATTATATTTACGACTCACCGATAAGTACCTTTTTATGCTGACAATCTGAGGGATTAGCTAAAAGTATTTCCAACGGCTAATTGTTAGTGACACTGAATGGCATTTATTTATTGCGCTTTTAACCCGTATTACAAATAACTTTTTTCATGATCAATGAGGCGATTTTAATAAGGGATTCATACCTGCTTGATAATCGCCAGTGGTTCCTATAGCTCACATGTTGGTTTAAATAGTTGATTGCAAAATATATTTATTATTAATTTAATTTACAAGATGATTATACATAAACAATTAGTATTTTTTTTTATTATGATATTATGTACATGTAAAGACAACATCCCATTGGATGCCTCTCCATATTTATTATTATAAAATGTAATTAATTTTATATATATATATATATATATTTTATTGTGAAATATAAAATTACATTTCAATAAGCTTATAACCATTCTAAATTTGACGTTCATTTATCAATAACGATCTTACAACATAAAAAAAGAAAAAGGCACGTAAAAATATAGTCAAACGTTTCGTTTATTAGCTTATATATAACTTATTCCATTGGAGTACTAAGGCATTTAAAATTTGTGCTTACGCATCTACAGCAAGATGTGCTTATATAATTGTGCGTTTACATTTTAAGTCAGCGTTATTTTGAATTCAATTACTAAGCATAATATTTCTAGATATTTTGTAATATTTTCCGTGTTTTAATGATAGTGTTGTTGAACCGATAATCTGTTATGAAGTATTTTTAGGTTATAAAACGGCGTTTTATATTTTTTTTTATTGTTTGTGTTGCTTTGATTTAAGGTTCATAGAATAAATATTATTTTTTTAATTTATACTGGGTATGCATTTTTTTATAATACAGATTGATTACTAATACGGTTTTAATTTTTAATATCAGTATTAAGGCCGCAATAGCGGCATGCCTTTACACAATAGACGGAAGCTTAGTTGTATGCTATATGCTTCACAAGTCTAGATATAATATACATTTACCTGTTCACTTATGGGAGTTAAATAATGAGTTTATAGTTCTGCAATATATCTTAGAGTAGTTGGCAACTTGGTTTATTGATATTAATAATCAGTTATTTTTTAATTATACTATACACGACTTGCTTCTCGAGGATGTAGAGCGAAATATTTGACGATTTGATTAATTATTTAAATTAATTTAAAGGTTTAATTGCTTGGGTATTATTAATTCTATTTAAGCAGATTAATAATATATAATACTAGTCAAAAGTATTATCGAATATTTATTATTTTATTTCGTGTCCATTTTATAATAATCATTGTAAAATAATGCAAAACTAATTTATTTGAGACATAATTTCAAGGTAAACATTTCAACAACATGTTGTTTTATTTAGCAAACAAAACGCTTGATAGATGAAAAGATACTTAATCGATTTAATACGTTTAAAGAAAATTCTTGATTTTGTATGAGCTATTTAAATTAATTAAATCTTATTCAAGTTCTAGGACCACCGCAGCAAACTGTATTTTTTATATAAACAATCACCTAATCTATTTCATGCTGCTGTTGTGATTGCATCGAATGAGCCTAGACCTTGTGGCACCAAAAATATATATATATATATATTAATACTTGTATTAGATATGAGAGTATTATTTGATGTACAATCAACTTAATATATTATCGGCAGTTCTTGTTTTGTAAGCTAAATAAATCGTGTCTGCTAGATATAGTATGACAACATGATGATGTAAATTGTAAAGTTTGTCAACGTAGAGTAAACGTCATGATTAGTTATAATGCTTAGCTTAGTTTGAAAACTACAATAGATTAATCGGTCTATAAATTGATATTCTATTTTATTTAATGGTATCAAATATTTAATAATTATTACTATGAAGAATTGAAAAAACATTTCATTAATCCAAAATAACAAACATGCAGGTGACAATATTTGATATAATCATAAGCTGATTAACATTTAAAAAATATGTAATAAATGTCTTTAATTCTTAAAAATAAAATCTTTGCGTTTAGATTAAAAATATTTCCAGTAGCTTTTAATGCTAGTATATGATATTTTCAGCATATAATTGTTGTATCACTAATTTGACAAAGATCTAGATAGTCTTTATAGTTTGTTATATGTTTCACTAACGTATATTGTATATGAGGTTCTTTTTAGTAAATAGTATCAGTATATTATTATGTTTTTTGTTATCGAAGTTCGGCTTTTGTGCATTGTTGCAGAGGTGGTGGGCTTGGTAAGATGGAAGTTGAGGGACAGGTGATCGCAGTCGGTGTATCGGGTGAAAGGCACAGAAAAGGAAGTAGGAGACTCTAGGTGACATTGAGGAGCCCCAATCGGTTTGGGGCATGGGCAGCCTGCCGGAACTGCGGCGTTTGGGGGCTACGACCCCCAGCCCCCCGCCGATCGCGAGACAGACTTACAATGCCCCCAGGCATTCAGTAGGTGAGCCAAACTTAATTTGATTGCTACTAAAATTTTCAGAAGAGCCTACAAGTCTCGGGAGAATCGCAGCGTGTATCCCAATAGTAGATACATTAAGCAACTTTTTTGTTGCCTCACGTCTGCAATAACTTTATTACTACTGTTTTTTTCGGAGAAACCCTGGAAGTTAATCGTGAGGAGCGTTCAAATAGTAGCACCGTATAGAATATAATTAAATAAAAACCATGAACACAAGTTCATCTTTAACTCATATAATAAATACGATTCGAGTTGGTCGTTTTGAAACGCTTTTTAGCATGTTATACTAAATTTATTTACCTAATATTTTCTAAATACAACAACAGTTTTAAGCAGTTACTTATACAAATATATTAATACTTACTCATATTATATAATTTTATTTTAAAATGCATTCGAATGTTATATTAAATACACTTCGTTTATTAATCTATATACTAAATTTGCGTAAGTATTGCGAATCACAAAAGTCGATACACTTTCATAGCATTTGGGAAATTCAACTTGAAACCGGTTTCTGCTATGTTTATTTATTTTTTATTGATTGAATTTATAGCAGTTCAACCGGTAAATCCACTGCGTCACGGTTAATCGAAAATAAGTATCTAAGTAAAAATATAATATTACTAAGATTACATTATTTTTTCATATAAAGTGCCCGATTATTCTAGTCAAATTTAAAAGGTCATCTTTTTGAATTACGAATTTATTAATCAAAGTATGCTTAATTTACAGAAATTGCCTTTTGTCAAAAATTTAACAACGAATGTATCCATATTTAAAAAAAATTGCTTTTAGATGTTGTGAGGATGTCAAAAGCTTTTAAAATATAAATATGATTATTGAATTACGTAATTCTAAGAAACAGGTCTAAATGTTTAAAATTATGATTATCTGTAGGGAAAAGATCCTGGAAATATGGGGGATGGGGCAATTTGTATCATTTTGTAACGGTATTTGTGAAGTATGAGATCTCAAGTCTATTTACCAATGTTGAATATTTTATGGTTATTTTTATGCATAGTTATAATTTCCTTAAAATATTATTTCACTGTAATAGTTTTGCCCGGTTTAAGAAACGAGCAATGAAAAATTCCCATGGAGTACCATTATACTGTCACCATAGTTTTTTTTTTGGTACGAATTCGGTTTCGGAGTATACTGCCTATCTAGCTATAGTAGAAAATTAATAGTTATCGCAGATCATTTTTTCGTATAGATGTTTTTGAGAAATAATTGTTTTTGCCTTTCGGTCAGCTCATGCTGTACCAATTTGTCTAGTTTTTTTACTTTTATATGGCATCTGAATGTGGTGATACAGCTGCAAGAAAAAATCCAAGTCTGCTGTGAGTGTTGGAACAATTGTTTTTGGATTATCAGTGTTTTTCATCAACAAAATATGGTTTTCTATAAGCTTATTTTTAAGGTTACATAAAATAAAAATTAGTATTAATTTATCAACACAATGTCTAACAGTTCTCTGATTAACAGTACTCTCGCCAAATCCCAAGTTAATATTCCTTGTTGCCTGCGCTGAATTGGGTTTCAGTTTGAACTCGTACAAAAAATGAATACATAAATATATTGCCGACACCATAATGCATATAAATCCAAATATAGTTATTTACTACGAATGTCTTGTTCCAATGACTTTTTTCGTAAAGTGCAAAAATCGGTAACTTGATATGAAACAACTTAATAATATATTTGCTATGCCACTTTATTAAAATAAATAAAAAAAAAATATTAGGTTTAATATTGTGAATTATATTTATATGTTATATTAAAATTAAGCTATATCCATTGTTATATGAATAGTGTTGTATTCCCTTTAGGCAATACCTCTAAATCCTAATTAAAACTGTCCTTCGCATTGTTCCATGTGTATAAAGCCAAGAAATTTTGCGATAAAACTCTGTGAAATATTGTAGCTGACAGTATCCAAGGTTGCTTTATTTATTGTTGAATTAGTTTACGGGTACCTTGATAAAATTAATGCGTTGGCGAATTAAAAAAAGGCGTAGCACATGTATATGTACTATTTTGAAATAAAGGTAAAAGTCATAAATTATTTGTTTGTTAAAAATAAATCATATATTTATAACTTTAGTTTTTATGGTGAATTTAAATTAACTTGGTATATGCTACTAATAAATAAAATATATTATAAGGTTTACAAATAATTTAACTTTTACTTATATTGTAATAAATAACAACATTTATAAAAATATGGATTTTCACAAAGCATTTATATTATTCATATGACATTAAACACAATTTGTCATAAAAGAGTTTATAGATATATTTTATAGCTACTCATGAAATGTTCCGTTTTTTCGCTTAGTTGTAATTTTATTTTAGTGTTAAACTTCTTGCTTGAATTTCGTCTTTCAGATGTTGGATTGTCTGAATAAACATATTCTTTTAAATAGTATGATAATAAAAATATAAATCTGGCAAACACGATAGCCGAAGTAAATGAATCCTTTGTCTGTCATAGTGTGTAAAAGCTCAGATATTGTATACGCCAATATTATTTCGACCTCGAATAAATATAAAAAAAACCTATTCAATACCTGTATCAGGAAATAGACATCCATTGATAATGCGTTGAAAAAAGATCTATATATTCCGCAAATTTGCGATAGGTATATGCTATATAACTATTAAAAAATATTTTTTTAATAAATAAAATATCTTTAATTAATATGTAAAGTAGCCTGATATTTAATTTATAAAACTCTTTATATCGATGAGTGTAATTATAAAATTATAACATTGCCACGATATCCGTGACACTACTTAAGAATTTTAGATCGTAAACTATTGACGTACAGAAAAAATAAAAGTTATTTTTATTGATCATATATTAAAAAATCAATATATATATATTGATCAATAAAAGATCTTATTAAATTATTTTAATATATGCCATATTTATTAAATTATGTTATTTACTAATATATGCCATATTTATTAAATTATGTTATGGTGTTTTATTTATAAATTTATTATTTTTAAATATTGATATTATCCTGTTTAAAGTACTTTCCATAAGATATAATAAATTTATATCAATGTTTCTTCCAATTCTCAAAACATTTGTAAAATGCACTATTTGGTAGTCTTCAGTTCACTTTTCTTTGGTCGCAAATCATTTTAATGTTTTCTTTATTTGCGGAATCAGAGAAAATCGCATCATGCAAAATCCAACATTTGTTTGCCCACAATTCTTATGTTTACTTTTTTATATTTTTTCGAGTAAATGACGTAAAACCGCAAGGTAATGTTTTTTTTTATTAAAAGTACAAATATTACCTGGTGTTAGAAATTTGTAATGAATTACAACGATCTATTCGTTGTTAACGGTAGAAGAACCTAGACATTCGATCGAACTGGACGTGCTTTTTTTGGTCTTGTCAATGTTTTGATGTCATTAGCATATAATCATGATTTGTAACTTATTTAAACACCTTAAAATAATGGAAAAGAAAGTGCATTCAACAATCACTCATAAATAATTGACTGCCAATTGTTTCATGTCTATAATGCTAGTTAAAATTTCTATATATGAATTGTACGAAATTCTACTTTCTTGATATATTTAGAAATTATAAAGCATACTTTTTTAATTTATTTCACAATTTAATGTGCGAGGTCGTTCATCATATTCTCATATTCTATATACATATTCACGGTTGTTTTGAAAACATTTGTAGCATTCATAAACCCTTAGATGCGACATAATATTATCTTAAAAAACCTTCTACAAAATTTTTCACAATTTCAATACACTATATTGCATATTTAACGCAACGTTTTTTATTTTTTGATATAGCTGAAAATATGGTTGATAATTAATTATTTATCACATCTTGCTTGAATGTGTATTACAAGTAAACATATATTTTCACTGGCATTTCAGTGAAATCATATCGGAATACAGATATACATATCTATTTCTACTGGTAAAAATTTAATTTCACTGAGAGGTGCTACTGAAATTATATGCTGCTATAAAATGCTATTTGCAGACGTGACATATTATTTGCACGTTTTTTGTTTTTCATAAAATAATGTTAATATCGATTACAATATTGAAAAAGTATATCAGAATAGTAGTTGAAAATGGTTTTTATATTTTTCCGAACCAATACATTGACAATATAATTTTTCAAAATATAGTTAGGACGACACATTACATGTTAAGGTCGAAAATATTCAAACCCAAACCTAACCTAAATGAATTAATTAAATCCAATTTATTGAATGCTCTAAAATTAACGATAGTTTTTAAACTTTCATTAGGCCAAGTTGGGTTTGGTTAATTCCTATAAGATAGATTGAGTTTCAATGATAGTAGAGCAACATATCATCTGTTAAAGCCAAAAACTGAACAATGTGTAAGAATACTGATCTTGACTAGTAAAGTTATACATTTTCATTGACCTAATTAGTGAAATTATATTTCTACTAGTGAAAATTTAATATCACTTAAAAATACACATTCACTGTAACATGAAATGCTATTTTCTGTTAATTATTAAAATATATTATATAATATGTTATATAACTTGATATTTAATCTTTGGATTTATGACGTTCCTGTGTTTTAGTCGTTTATCTACCAACGAAGTTGTATAAGGGTGTATGTAAACATTAGCTACATATTTATCATATAATCGCCAATATCAATGATAAACGCGAAATCCTTGATTAGTCAACAACGACTATTTTTTATGTTTGCAATTTTTTATACGCCCATGGTGACATTCTAAAAAATATTTATCTTAACAGGTGCTATGACTTCAATTCAGGTCAGAAAGCTGTCTGGACCTAGACCGCCATTGAATCTCGAGGTAAACATAATTTCAATACATAAATAAAATACATTAAAATGCTCATTGTTTTATATACATTTTAGGGTTTATCATCAGTGCCAGGTATCGTGGTGGCAGGCAGGCGGAGAGAGTCTTGCACTTCATCTGTCGGTGCAGCTTCCGTTCGGAGATTGGTTCGAGCGAGAATAGCCGGAACAAACGGGGCACTTGTTACACCTGAAAGTGCCACTTTCAGGGCTGCCACATCGTCGTCATGTACACGTGCTATAGCCGCTGCTGCTTTACTTCCTCTTCAAGTGATTGAATCTTATTTTGGAATTATTAGAATTAGAGATAAATGTTTTTTCCTTATTGTGCTTTTAACTATTCATTAAGGTCTTGCAAGGCGCCCATGGACTGTGGCCCCCTGGGCCTCCATTGTTAGCATGTCTGCATCTGACTTCAGCTGTTGCTGCCTTAGCTGGTCCAGCCTTGTTGCATATATTCACAGTGCGACGCTTGATACCGACTTCCTATTTTATTTTAATATTTTTCTTTTTGGCACACCTGTATCCTAAGGTAAAATAAAAGACTGCGGTGTGTTAAGAAACAAAGGTTCCGGCATAACTTCGAAATTATGTATACTAAGTAGAAAGGACGTAAGTGAATAACATTTATTTCATTACCAGTTTTAAATCTTAAACATTTTTCAAAGTATTATCTTAAGAATTAGTCTTAATTGCCCTTTTTAGATTACTGTTAATATACATTATTTTGCCACATACACATAATTTTAATTCAACGTTGCGGTCACGCATTTACTTTTATACAGTTTATTACTACTTATTCATATTTTGGAAACAATTTTAAAATAACGATTTGCGCAATTTGTATAGACGCGTGTTTTTCTCGTAGCCTCTAAGTAAGGTAATCTCCAAGTTGACTACGAAGATCGGGTTGAACTATTGGATTTCGGACTTTGTGGCTAAAATTGAAATGCGGCTGCTTCCTTAGTTTTCTTAGGGTCCTCCTGGACGTTAACTGGTGTGCTCCAAGTCAGAAGATATGTTCGCGTTTTTATATTTTTTTTAGTTAGGAGATGTACTTCGTTCTTTCATTCTCTTGTCATTGTAACTGCAAGACATATTTTACTTACCGTTTGCATTTGTATGGACAGTGCATTCCATTATTTAATACCATTTGAATTTGAGAGTGGTCCTAATCCGCCTAAATAAACGATCGGTACGTGCATTCATGTGCTGCTGGCTTTACACTAAACTTTTTCTGTAAGTCGCAATTAGTTTTTTTATACTTTTAACAAGTGATCACGACGAATTAGGTATTTTCTGACAAAGCTATAAGTTAGATTTGGTATTTATTATAATTATAATCTTCGTAATTGTTGTAGTATAAACAATTTTGATAAAGTGCAGCTTTTAGTATTATTTTTAAATATTGCATGTCATTTAATTGTGCATCTGTAGCATTTTTGTTAAATAAAAATACAGTATTCAGATTTCCAAAGCAATCCATTCACTTCGAAATTTATTTTGTTAAAGATTAAAAAAAAATAATAATAAATTTATTTAAAATATCATGTTTATCAGAGAGTCTTCAGCGAAGATTTTCTTCTTTTTTTTGTATCTTGCATTGGATAATAAGGCTTAAAAGCTGTTTATGACGCATAATATGACCGAATAACAAGATTTTTTTATAATATTTTTTTGTATTAATTCTCGATATTTTTTCATCTGCTACATTTTTCTCTTTGTCTACCATACTAATGCGGTGCATGCATCTGTTAATGGACTCTTAAAAGACTGTGATCTTCCATATGTCTACAGTGTAGAAGCTTTCTTTAAATGGTATAGACTCTACACCAGCGTTCGCGACAGCTTCTAATTTTCGCCGCACAAAAATACGATTGTGTGTTGTTTTTCTTTCTACTTGCGCTGCAATAACGTTTATTATCGGGAAACTGCAGCGTGTATGTATATACAGCGTGTATGTATACTTTGGCGAGTTAAAGCAGAGGTCAATAATAATGTTACACGTATGATATATTATTTTTTGAAATGTAATTAACAACATTTCAAAAATTATTAAAATATTTTTTTATATTATGATACAAATTATAGATATAAATCTACCTGCATAGAAAATTAAACAATAAAAATTAAAAATTAAATCAAAAATTTAAATATATATATATTTATAAAAATCTACAATAACAGATAATTAACTTCCTTTTGCACAGAATCAATAAATATTTTCTACATTATTTTATTATTAATAACTAGTTAAGTGATGCTTTTTATTTCAAAATTAAGGTTTGAAACAATTCATTTTATTATGTGGTTCATTACTTTTTTTCACATACGACTTTGTGGTGAATATTCCAGTCAAAAATGTAAGTTAATGAATTTTCCATCAGCACCATTTTATCTTAGACTAATCGTGAAGATTTTTCTAGTATTTCAATCATATCTATGACATTAAACTTCTGCAGTAGTAGTAACATGAATATTTATTATTTTCAAGTTCTTCAGATACAACAAAAGTGATATATCCTAAGTGCTTTGAGCTATTGTTACGATTTTTCACCGAATTTTTAGATAACTTATTCTTTAGAAATCCTTTAATTTTAGTCGTTTCAATAAAATATTTTTGTGCAAATTTTACTTTAGTAAGGGATTAGTAGTAGTTGCAATTTAATTCACCGATGACAAACTACCTTTAAATATTAATTAATTATTTTTATAAATTCCATGAAATGTTGCTTCTTTTGAGTGAATTTACTAAATTTATTTTTGAATATTATAAATTTATTATATAGTGTCACTTAATAACTTTAAATTTACCCTCTATTTAATTTCAGCGTTAAGGTTATGCCGGCCATTTTTTGCTTGACACACTAGCATATATCCTATTTCGCTGTAACATTGTTGTACTAGAATTGTTACCTTAAATTTCAGATTTACGTTTTGATACCAGCGTATGTAGCTGCGGGCGCTTGCTGGAACCCTTTATCGTTTGCTCATTATTCCTTCTTGATAGGATTGAGCGAGGGTACTATTCGTGGGTCAAATGGTCCCAACGGAGACGCTTTAGCAATGCCAGCAAGACGTGCCCTACACCGGAGACTTATGCGGGTTTCGCGGGCTGCCAGAGACTTCGGGTTACTATTGGCTGCTTTAATTCTACCGCTATTGCCTATTTCGTCATTGGATTTTGCGCCGAGACCCTTTTACGTAAAGGTATATATCGCATAGAAACCTAAAATAGAGTTGAACTTGCTATTATTAGTTAATATATTTTTGTGTGCACACATATAGACCCACCAATTCACTCAAAACAATTCGGATTGCGCGATGGAGTTCGAAAACGGAGTCATAGCTCCTTGTAAACAAGTATTATTCCAAGAAAATAGTACCACCGAGACTTGGCAAAATGGAAAGTCGAATATCACTCAAGTAGGACATTTGTGAATATATCTGTCATAGAGACGAGTTTTTGATACTTTGAATACTAAAATATTAATCAATATTTTGTTTTGTTTTGACGGTTTTTCTGTATAAATAAATATTAGTTACCATCGCGACAACAAAGCTTACGATCAACAAAATTTAAATCAGAAATGAAACTGCAACAAATTTCGTATATAATGATTGTTTAATAACACATCGGTGGCATTAAATATAATTTGGCGAATTCCACTTTGTGTTAAAATACTTCCACTATTTTACTTATGAGAATCTCACATATCTTAAATAAAATATATTCATAAAAGAAGTGTCTCAAAAAAATTAAAATGTCTAATAAAATTCCTCAACCAGTGTGTTTATTAACTTGTTAGAAAATACAGTGTTTGTGAATGAACTTATGAAAATTTGTCTATAAAAGAATTTTAATCTACACAGTTTTATTTACCTGATATATTAAACAAGGAACTCATACAATTTTTGAGATACATGTATAGCCATTAATTAACTATATATGTATGTATACCAGAAAATAAATTGAAACAGAATTTTTGATTTAGACCGATTTAAAGATTTTAACTAGCAGTATTTATATAATAATACAGTTTAATTAAAAAAAACTTTTGGTAGCAGTTGAATTAGGTTTATTTACATTGCATGGCAATTGATATTGAAAAAGGTATTCACAGTAACGACTCATCTCTATTTCATAATAATCTGATTAGTACTCTTTGCTTTATTGCACGTTTGATATTAGATTAATTCGACCTTCGAGGAATGGCAACCGACAGAGTCAGAAGAGGAATTGGAGCTTTGGAGGGATAATTGGTGTGGAGCCCGTGCGTGTCCTGGACAAGAGGAAACTCTGCCAGGAGCAAGTGCCGGATTGGAGGGCGACGGAATACCGCTGGCGGTTTTCATGGCTATTTGCTGCAGCCTTGCATGGTTGAGTTCCATGGCTTTGCCCTTAACGGACACATCGGCGGGACCTGCTCCTTGGAGGTCGTCCTTGAAAGCTCTGATGGACTCTCGGCTGAGACTTGTGGGTCCGCTTTCGTTTTTTATCGGCTTAGAACAAGGTTTTTTGTACGCCCATCTGATGCAGGTGAGCGAAACATTTTGGTTTCTCTTGTAATATATTATATCGGTGTATGTGTGAGCAAAATTTGTTGCAGTGGTATGTAGTGTGCGTTTCGGGAGCTGGACAACCATGGAGAGCTTTGGTAGGAGTCGCTTTATTGAGGGCGCTGGTCGCTTGCACACTCAGCATGCTGTTGGCACATGGTCGTCGAAGATTAGTAGCTGGTAGAACATTTTTTTATATACGATTTTGCATGCGTTTTGTTTTCAGTAATATCATATCCATCAAGACTTAATTTTTATCTGGCAACATTTATCATTCATTTATATGATTGTGGCATAACTAGAAAGTCACTAGAAAACAATTGATTATGGGAATATAGAATATCGCTAGTCGCTTTTTCTCAATCATTTGATAACCGGAGATGAGAAATGGGTATTGTATGAGAATAATTGTTGTATAAGACAGTGGTAATCCAAAGATCAAGTTGCAAAACCTGCCTCGAAGCCTGAACTCACTGCAAAGGGATTGTGCATTACGAAACTCTCAAACATGGCCATACAATAACAGCAAGCTTCTGTTGTGATCAGCTAGATCGTTTACACGTAGATGTTAAAAAAGGCATGCACTTGTCAATAGAAGTCGAATAGTTCTAAATCTCAATAAAACCATGGAACTTGACTACAAGCTTTTATCTCATTCACATAATACAATTTAGTTTGATCGATGCAACATTTTCTAGACGTAAAAAATCAAATTGCAGACGATGTAAAAAGAAGACTATGTTTTTTTGCATCAAAGCCTCCAAAAATGCTAATGGAATAAAAAAAACATCGAGGAGTTGTAGAAGGTTATATTTTAAGAAGAAAATTATATTTTGAATCATTAAAATAAAAATGAATAGTTAATTTCGAAAAAACAAAACAAAACATAAATTTAGTATTTAGAGTTTCAAATGTCTCAAAGAGATATTGCTAAAAAAACAATTTTAATTAGGCTGTAATGTTAATTAAACATATATGGAAGGGTAAGTAACTTTATTTTAAATGTTTCAGCCGTTGGTCTAATGTGGCACGGATGCCTTTTACTAGCACTGTCTTTATGGCGTGCCGCTCGTGCCGATAGACAACTACCACCTGTAATGGCGGCTGCTTGGGCTGGTTGTGATGCTGTTTGGGAGTTGGTCCACTCCAGTAAGTAAAAATTGCTATTATTATTGGGTATCCCATAATCAGCCGCCTCAATGCATGCGTTGAGCCTCTGCTATACTTGATTGCAATTTTTTTTTATTGTGCTCTTGGAGAATGTCAAGGTTAAAAAATACTGTTGGTTGAGATTTTTTGCTTTTTTACCACTTCTGAGACATTCGATGACGCGTACCTATTTGTGATGATTTTTACGATTGACATCATAAATTAAAATATTCAAGAATAATCAATTTTAAGAAACCAATTCGTTGCATTTATTATTATTATTTATTATAATTTTAATCGATTCGTTCAAATACGTTTTCTTAACAATAAGAATGTAAGTAACGAATACTAGTATAGACGCATAGCTAACCTAACTGACATGTATGCAATAGTAACGCTACACCGTACATTAAAATACTCAGTTAATTATTATTTTTTTAGAAATCATATATGTATCATACATTGAAATTTATTTTTAAGGTACGAATGCGAATGATTTCTTAGAGTTGCATTAATTATTTTTACAATTCTAGAGCAGTTATAAAATCTATGCACCGATAACATAAAAAGCATTCACGTTCAGAGCAAAAGCAGCTGCGATCAGTGTATTACTTATTATATTATAGATCGACTATTGATTAGTATACTTCTACAAT
This sequence comes from Plectrocnemia conspersa, assembly GCF_051122295.1. NCBI lineage: Eukaryota > Metazoa > Arthropoda > Insecta > Trichoptera > Polycentropodidae > Plectrocnemia > Plectrocnemia conspersa. The sequence goes on from NW_028277176.1 coordinate 12,691,246, forward strand.
TTGAGTTTAACATTTTTTTAATCCGTAGAACTCCCTCAGTACTAAGTTGCAATTAATTAATAATAACAATACGTATTATTTTTATTTTCATTAAATGTGTTTATTTATCTTTTTAGCGATGAAGCAGTATTTTTTTATCATTTATTTACCAGGCATCGCAAAAATGTATAATTCATTTACAAATCTAATATTTTATTTAAAAACCTCTGCTTTTATGCGTAGATGCTAAATTGTTAGCCTCAGCTTCCTAAATTGTTTTAATATTTAATTTTTCGGACGAATTGGTTCCGAGAATACGTTTTTTCGTACCTCTCCTCTCCTCTTTGGTTTATCGTTGAACTGGTTTTACGTTCCGAGTTTTTGTGACTCAGGTGTTCTTACGCATATATAAATACTTAAAATTCTTAGAAATAAAATTTTAAATATTTAAATTACTCTGGGTTTTTCTTTGTCCAATTTTGATAAGTTAATATGTATATATATTATTACGCTATTTTTCATAACTGGCTTAAATCAATCGTTAGTTTATTCAATAATGTACGTTCTTATTAAAAGTTAAAATTACTTTATATCACACCAGTAAAAATTAATCTTAATATTCTAAACTGGATGAGACCAGTCAAAATACAAATAAATATCAACTTATGCTTATGCAAAATAAATAAGGATAATATGTTTCAAATTTCCCAATGCTTCATCAAATCATAACAAAAATATTTGATAGCTTATCAATTGCAGAATAATTGTTTACATACAATATATACACATTGACTAGATAGCATCTTATTATTTATACTTTGTTGATATATTCTGCTAATTATTAATTATGTTATTAGTTAAAGTTTACTATTTTGATAAATATTTTGGCAACAAAAAGATTTGCCATTATTTTTTTTATAAAAAGGTCTTATTTTGTAGATATTATCAATATTTAACAATATACAGTTAATTGTATTGGAACTATTAATAATGATTAATTATTATACGCGAGTATTACATAAAATAGATGAGGATAAAAAATAATAAAAATGTCATTTTATGAAAACAAAAACACCACTAAATTTTAATTATGAAATATATAACAACGTGCTTCATCGTACAAAAGTGGTAAGTGATTTGATTGTCCTTTTTTAAATCGACACTATGTTCCATTATAATATGGAACATATATACAATAAAGCTTATAATATATTGGTATTTTTCTTGGGTTACGTGCAATTGAAGAGCGTGAGGGCACTGTGTAACTTGTATACTTACCGGATGCGTACAGTGAAATACACTACCTTTCTGTGTATTAGAGTCTCCAATTACTCGAACCATCAACTACTCGAGTATCGAATATTAAAATTTTAAAATACTCGAGTACTCGAGTACTTTCGAGTATTTACCAAATGTACCAAAATAGCTATTATTCAAATTCGTGCACATATAAATAAATAAATAAAATACTTAGTATGTTAATTTTTACAATTATTTTAACTTCACGAACATACTTTTTAAAAACAATAATGCAAAAAGTGCCTCGAATTTAATATTACTGCTAACCTTTGGTTTTATTATTCCCGTTATGGAAAAAACCCTTTCCGTTGCTGTTGATGTTGGTCTTATTGTCATTAACGCGTTAGATAAGGCTTCTAATTTATATCTGTTCGCTTTTTATAGATATAAAATTTTTTGAACTCTCTTTTTATGTTCTCTTCTTTCATTCCCTTCTCTGCTTTTCTCTTATTTCCTTCGACTATTGACAAAATAGCATTTTGTAATTCTTCTTGAATAGATTTTTTTTCTTAACAATATACAATATTCTACTCTTGATTAATGCGAAGAATTTAAATCTATATCCTTCGAAGATGTATTTGGGTGAATCCCTTTCACTCTAGAGCTAAACGGTTCGCAAAGAACTGACTTTACTTTAAATGCCTTTAAAACACACAATTGTTTTGATTTATATTTTAAGCTGAGGGATCAGTATAAACAATTTACAACACTTTACGCTACAACTGCATAGTCATAAAACCTAAAAAAATTTTTTTGTTGATATTTCATATTGTTCATTGCCATAAATTAGATAAGTCGGGACTGTCGAACAGAAAACACAAAAGAAATTTCTCCGTCGTACCCACTAACATAGCCGACGACCGGAACTATGCAACTATGGAACTATGAAAAAATTATAGCTGATAGTAACCGCTCTAACTCGGGACTTCGGGCATAAATGCCAAATAAAAGCAAGACGTTAACCTTTACCGGACCGAGTTAAAATTATTTTTGTTTCTGAAATATTTCAAAATTTTTTAATTTCGAGTATTAATCGAGTAATTTTCAAAATACTCGATTATCAAGTACTTGAAAAATAGACAAGTATACTCGAGTATCGAGTACTCGATTACTCGAATTGGAGACTACTGTGTATACTAACACGATAGACCAGTGGTCGGTGACTAATGCCTGAAAAACTTAAGTTCGAATCTTATATGACATATTTTTCAGTTTCTATCGTGCCTGGGAGATCGAAATTAGTGATTATTAATATAATTTCGGTCGATCTTTGCAAATAGGTGTTTTTTTAGATTTTATGGCTGTAATAATAGTATATAATTTTAAAAATGGATAGTACTGATTTGCAGACTTTAATTCCAGTCTAATGTCTCACTACTTACTTTTTAATTATGTTTTTACTGTTGTAATGCATTAGGATAATGCCTATCATGTTACAAAATAAATAAATATGTATCTCGGAAAAAGCTTCTAGCTTTAGTTTAGCAATGTACGATATTTAAACACTGTAATTAGAACAATTTAAATGTTATACCAGAAATTTGCATGTATTACGCAATTCAAATACAACGAAATTGCAGGCGCGTTCGGTGAGATAGTGATGAGAGTGAGTGAGAGATAAGGGCATGCGGAACGCACGCCTTATCTCTCACATACTCTCATGGCATAACACGCGAGCAAGCGAAAGGGAAAGTATAATGTGTTTATTTATGGGCGACCGTCCGATAGTTACAAAGAATATGTACAACAATGTTTATTTTTTTAGTTAATTTTTTTCTAGAGGCGTATCTCGATGATTTTAAAAACGGTTTTGAGAGTTTTTATGTTGGTGTGCTTGATTATGCAATTATTGCGTGTTCCAAAATGCCTATTTAAATATTGTTTTGTTTAGCCAAACCTTTGTTTTAGTAGTTTTCTTTATGGCTATTGTGTGAATATAGTTTCAAATGGCGTTTTAAGTTGACCCCTTGCAGAGCTATGTGACACATCTAGTATATATTTATTTAGTAATGACAACTATATTATTATATATGGCTATTTATATACACGATCAAGTATGTACTCTAAGCCATCACAATTTTAAACGCACATATATTTATGTAGACATAGAATGGCGTAAGCAATGTTTGAGAAACAATGACGACCGGGTTTGCCAGTGTTTCTCAAACATTATGTGATATATTACTTCTAATAATTATATAATATGTTAAGTTATAATATTTGGTTTTTGCTACTGTGTAAAATTAAGAGCAACTCTTAATAAATGGATGTTGATTTACTACTGAATATTTATTTGGAACTCTGACTGATCTAATTTAATGTATTATTATACATACAAATTATTAGAATAAGTAGTCGAATAATAAATATGTTTACTATAATTAGTTAAATGATAAATCATAACTAGATTTAAGTTATTCTAAACATGTTCGATTCCAATTAGATCGAGGTTATATAAAATATTATGAAAATAAATAATATACGTAAATAACAGACGAAAATATTATGAGATAAATCTGACAGTTGCCAATGGAGATATAAACCTAGTTACACAACCCTCGGATATTCTAGGGCTCAATCTCGAAATAGCTTATGATGCAATCACTCGGAAAAGGTATTTCGTGTCTCGTCACTTCGGATCTACCTAATTGACCTATATATTTTTTTTCAATTTCAGCACTTATCGACGATCCATTTTGTGGCGGTCTCACTGCCCTATCACTATCGTTCAAGAGCTTAGGTATAGCCTTATCTTTGATGATGAGATGGTTACTCTGCGCCCGTTGGACTCTCAGAACTCTGATGCTGGCACTGCCCATTGCTGCGTTTCCTCTACTCTTCATCCCAGACCGTTGATCGTTTTCCAATGGCTTTCGTGGATTTTTCTCTATATAGTCCCGCTTCAAAAGAGGGCACCCTTTGATATGACTCTATCGATATTTTGTATCATGTAAACTATTCATTACATTTTAGCGTTTAAGGGGCGACGGTTTACATTCATTACTTCGAGAGAGCATATTTATAATATGAACGAACACATTTAAGAAGCCACTGTGCCATGTGACAAAGTCAAAATTATTGTAGACTGTGCCGTTTGACGTGGCTTATTACCTTTTTGCTCAATGTACCTTTTTACAGTATTCGAAAACCGAGTGTTTATAATAAATACATAGGTAAGTGAGTCTAGCAAATAAAGGGATTTATGACGAGAACGCGAATTATTTAATTTATATAATTTGTGATATTTCCATATGCGAAAAAAGTTTAGGTACGTATTAAATGATAAGACAATCATTTTTCGATTGGCGCAAGAATCGCAGTAGTACCAACATTAGCAAATTAATGAACTCCCTCTTCTTACAATATTCACACGATTGAATGTTAGGATTATATTTATACGTATTTTATATAACCATAAAAATCAATTATATTATTATTAAATTTATTTATTTTTAAAACATGATTATAATGTATAAAAATATAGTGATTTAATAAAAAAATATTTATTTTTATGAAAAAAAATGCCAAAAACATATCTATTATTGTTGTTAATATTATGTATAACAGTATTATTTGAATGCCAAATATGTATTAAATAATCATGGTCTATTATTTTTACCCAAATTTAATAATGATAGTGCTAAGTGTTGACAAAAATGGATGTAACGTTTGCTGTATTTTATATTAAAAATATAATAAAAATATAAATGTATATGGATGTATTATATAATGATCTTAAAGTTATTTATGTTCATTATTATTTTATTTAAAAAAAATGTAAGATATATTTAAATAAAAATATGGATAATACACGTATGTACAATACGACAACAATGAGAGTTTATTTAAATTTTAACACACATTAATTATACACATTTGTATATGATAAATATATTAATTAAAATTATGTCGAAAAAATACAGATTTATTTTTATGTGTAATATATAAATTTGTTATATATTCATAACATTAGTAATATATATATTGTGAAAAGACTGTAAAAATTAATTTGATACCAGCTTTAATGTTTACCTTTATGCAATAAATTTAAATTATTGTATATAAAACGTAGTTTTATTTACTATCACAATCGTAGCTATAATTATATATTTTCTAAGTTCTAAGCTGTTGATTGAATCCACACAGATATTCAAATGAGATTTATATAATACTTTATCAGAGATATTTTCAATCACAGATCACAAAGACAAGTAAAAAAATCATAATGATTGATAATAGTATCGATTTTTATCCTTAATAACATTATTTATCTTTTTGTAATAATAGTTATCATCGTTGTCGTAACTAAATATATCCTTGTAAACACGCGATACGCATATCATAAGCGAAGCACCGAGAGCCGCTGACCCTAAGCAAGCAGTTAGCAACACCAGCGAACTGTTAGTATCTACACTTTGACTGTTTAACTCATCTTCGTCTAACCTTAACATTCTTTTACACTCGTGATTTATATTTTTTGGTATAACAGGCTTTAGGAATTCTATCATGAAGTTCAAAGAGCAGCTATCTTCGCATTCTGGTATCGATAACTCGTTGAAATCTGTATTGTTATCTACTCTATAGAAGATCCTTATATATTTCTCCAGCTCAGTGTTGTTCCAGTAGACTTCCATCAATAGAGCAGAAGAGAAACCCGGAGGTGTTCCATCGTATACATTCAAAGCTGATAGTATCCCAACAATGTTAGAGTCATGAGCAGAATACAAATTCATCTTGAATGGTCTATTTACATCAGCATCTTTTGCGTTCTCCAAGAGATCCTTTATCAATGGTCCATACCTCAATCTTGTAGAATGTTCAGTTGTAGCACTCACAGCCAATGCTTTTCCAGCGAGTTCTGATAAAGGTTCAGGATATATAGTCGTAGACCATCTAGGTAGTTTTAGTTGTCGCATGTTTTCAATTATAAAATTTGAATAGATATTCGCAATTTCATCAAGCGTATTAACTTCTTTGCCCAGATGATAGCTCAGGAATTTATATAAATGATGGCGTTGATTTTCTTTTATCTTGAATTCAGTGCTATCTAGGATTTTCTGCATTTCATCATCGTATTCCGGGCAATTTATATAAGAGAAGAATAGATCATCGCACCCAATGGCAGAGGAGAATATAGGTATTGCTTCTTTTGGATATAAGCCTGATATTAAAGATATTATTGATGTTAGAGTTCTGGACGTATTTGTGCTCCTCACTAATAAGCTATCCGATGTGTAGTTATCTGGTAGTTGAGAATCGTATCGCTCCTGAAGAATGGTTCCGAGTTTCTTCATCTGCTGGATACCTTCATTTGTTAGAATCTTCATTCCTTCTGGCCAATGAGAACTATCCTTGTAAGGGTCGCTTGGATACAGGTACATCGGCGTTCTCATCCCGGTTCTCGTCACAACGGAAACGTGCAGAAGTTCGTCGTCTGAGTCAGGTAATATGGAACTTTTTGCGGTAGCAAAGAAGCTCAAACACAGGAGGCACAGCGCAGTCGAATCCATTTTTTTGCTCAAAAATGGACGATGTGTGCCGTCGACGGGTAAATTTAAGACTGAAGGCGGCGAGCGATATCGCAGTTGAATTTTATATATAGCATGACGAACGAGATAAAGCCCAATTGGTACATTATCACAAAATGAAATTTGAACGCCAAAGAAAGTGTGTTTGTCGTTTGTTTGTTTATGATTTATGATTCGTTATGTGTGTCATGCGTTTCATATTTTATATTAACTAGTTTGCACTGATTTTGTCAGATATGTACTCGAATATATAAATGAGATAAAATAAAAATAATCTCGTTAGTCATGTAATATAAAGCCTTTATTTTAAAATTACTGTAACGTATATTATGATATAAAAGTTATTTTGAATAGAGAGAATTATATGTTTTATTTATTTTCACAAACTTGTTATATTATATTTTTTTTAATATAATTGTTTTTTTTTAATATAATAACGTTTTTATTGCTTTTTGTGTAAAATTTAAATTTAAATAATTGTACAAATTATATTTATAGATGATGAATAAAAAATGCGTTATGGCCAAAATTAAAACTAGCACTGTCAAACTTTGACGTTTGCTGCTAATCAAATATGCTATGTGTTTTAGAAGTTTAATTTAATTTTATATGTTTATAGATGAATGAATGATGAAATACAATCTATAATTGCACCGAATTATAAATCGTTAATACACATAATTATAATATTTGCATTCTTAAGATAAAAGTTTATCAGTATGTTAACAATTGTTTATATTCAGAGAAAACTAATGATTGCGAAAAATAATACTATATTTTCTTTGTTGTATTACAATAACTGCATTAAAAAATATATAAAATGCCGTTTTAATAGAAAGATAAATTAGTTTCAATATACATATATAATACTGCACATACATTGCTGTAGTTCTGAAAAAATTCTTACTTTTTACTAAAGCTATACACACAATTTTAACATAAATGCTGATAGATATATTAAATTATGATGCTTATATTTATAAAAACAGTATAAGACCAGGAACGAATATTCATGCAGTTAAATATTAACTGTTTTCGACTTAGTATCTAAAAAAGATTTTCAGCTTTGGATAAGATAGTTAGAGTACAAAAATAATTTTATATACAAAAAGGAGATAATCTAAGATACTGTATATTTTATTTTGAGAAACGTTTGTGTCATAGTTTTGTAAGACTTTATAAAATATAGTTGCAGTAGGAGCAGTATTAATACATTATATATTTAAATTTAGACTGCTAGTACATTGCAAAGATATAATACATCATTGCATCCTTATTTTTATAATTTCTTAAAACAATAACATGGGACAAACCCACGCTTCAATATCTACACTAAACAAACAACAATAATGTTTTATTTGCAGTTCAAAATTCATTGTGTAATGATAATGTATTTGGGATTTGTCTCATTTGTGTAAATAAATCCATAGTATAAATAATTCGACTCATTACTATGTGTTCAGTTTCATTCTATTCCGTCGACTGGATACATTGTGTACTTCTATACGAGCGAAATGGTATCTGCTGTGCAGTGCCTCTTGCTTTGTGGATTTCTGATTGAAGCAACCAGTTCAATAGTTCCTGACTCAAAGGATGAACTTTTGCTTGTCTCCATCGTAACAAGACACGGAATGCGAACACCAAAGAACTTATATCCCAGTGATCCCTATAAAGATATTTCTTACTGGCCGGAAGGATTTAAAGTTCTTACTGCTGAAGGTGCAAGACAAATGAAGAAGCTGGGTACAATTATTCGAGAGCGTTATGGATCTTATTTGCCGCTAAACTATACGTCTGATGGTTTGTTGGTTAGAAGCACAAATACATCGCGAACGCTAAAATCAGCTTCATCTCTTCTATCGGGGCTATATCCTGGTGAGTCCATACCGATCTTCTCATCACCTCATAGCTGCGACGATCTATTCTTCTCTTACAAAAAGTGCCCACGATATGACGAAGAGCTAAAGAACATCCTGGAAAATGAAGAGTTTAAAAATGAAGAAAGAAAACGACACCATTTTTATAAATTCTTATCCAAAAATCTTGGTAAGGAAATAAATAAACTCGTTGAAGTCGGTAATGTTTTCACAAACTTGGTGATTGAAGAGATGCGAGGACTGCAGCTACCCGCTTGGACAAAAGCCATATATCCAGAACCTCTGACAAAACTGGCAGGCGAATCATTAGTTGTGAGTGCACGGACCGAACTATCGATTAGATTGAGGTATGGCCCGTTAATAAAGGATATCTTAGAAAATTCACAACTTAAAGATGCTGATGATCCGTTTAAAATAAATTTATATTCTGCACATGATCTAAACATTGGTGGAATACTTTCGGCATTCAAGATATTCGACGGAATACCACCAGGCTTTTCTTCTGCTCTTTTAATGGAACTATATTGGAGGAATAGCACTCGAGAAAAATACTTGAAGATTTTCTACAGAGTTGATAACAATACAGCTTTCATAGAACAATTGTTGCCAGAATGTGAAGGTCCCTGCTCGTTAAATTTCTTATCAAAGTACTTGCGATCTGTAGTACCGAAAAATATAAATCATGAGTGTAATAGAAAATTATTGAAGAGCGTTGCTCAAAAAGAATACAAGCCTACTAGCCAAATCTCGAACGCTAATAGTGCGCTGATTTTAATGTGTGCTTGCTTAGGTTCGGCCGCTCTTGGAGCTATGCTTGTGGTAGGTTTATCACGTGCTTATAAAAATGTATTCTGCTATAACGACGTTGCCGAAAATCACCTCCGCAAGAAGTTGAACGTTGTAAAACATCAAAATCAATACTATTACCAATCACTGTGATTATTTAACAATCTGTGATACAAAAAGTGAATCTCATATAAATTTTAATATAATATCATTTATCAAATAATTTATGTTAAGTAATTTATTATAAATCAAATTATTTATAAACTATTTGTTTAATAAATTATATGGACATTGAAATCATACATAAATGTTTATTTATTTTTAACATTATCTTACAACTTTATAAACTAGATGCATATATCAATTAAATACTAAAATAATACATATTTTATTATACAACATTGATAATAATAATAATAATCAAATTAATTATTAATATAATAAACAATTATATAGACCCATATATAAAGCAGGAAATGAAATAATAATTTATTATTGGTTTTAAACTTAGCTAAATATAATTATTCATTATTTTAATATTTGTTTTATTAGTAACTGCAAATTCAATTGTGACGCTTAGTTTTTAACGGTAACATGAGTATTTTAAAGCTTTATAGCTTATGATGGTAATGAAGTTTAGAAATAAAAATAATTGCATGGAGCTAAACATTCCAGATATAATAAGTTATGTACGTTTGACAACGCTTTAGTTCACCGACTGAGAGTTATTGTTGCTTCAGCAAACATATTTATAGTTCAGATAACAACATAATTGGTTCATAAATGGTAATACTTAAAATAACATTTTTGTTTAGAATGATATATATTAGATAACTAATATAATATAAAAGTTATTCTACACTAGTTACTCTTAGTACTCTTCATACTAGTACTCTTCATTGATTTTTTAATGCGTGTGATACTTACAAAACAATCATACTAATTTTTGACATTAAATTATTAAAAATACAATGATTATTACAATGAAATAATATCATATAACTGTTAATTTGATTACCATATCTTTTATAAATTTTATAAAATAGCCATATAAATTGCTTTGTACCTTTCATAATACATTTAATTAATTTCATTTATGTTATATGATAAACATAATAAACATTTAAAAACTATATACGACAAAAACATTGCTTTAAATTGTTTTTTAAGCCTTTTAGATATAGTATGGATGATAGACATCTAGTGACGATTTATATAAATTTTATAAACATATTTTATAAAATAATTTAATATATATATATTGTTGCTCACATCATTAAATCCTTAAATAAATCAATCAGTATCTATATTTTAATGCACAATAAGATCTCGATTATTTTTATTAAGTTAATACCATGATTATGTATTTAATAACCGTTGATTTATAACTGTTGCATCGCGTTGATCATTGTGATCAATGCAATGATTGTATTATAATCTAATGCAATCGACTATCTAATGATCAGATTAAAATTATTGTAGTTAGCGCTCATATTCTCGCGCTTCGCGATCTATCATTATGTATCCTTATCAAAATAATCGGTATTCTGAAATATGCAACTTTTTAGAATGATGTCGGTATAGTGAGAAAAAACAAAGAAGTAGTTAAAAAGTATATGAAGGGCGAAAGGGGAACAATGAAATGCTTTGATTATTACTTATTTTTATGTAGATTTTTAGACGATCTGATGAACTGTTCCTATCTACTAATCTGTCGTTATCTACTACGAAACACACATTGCTTTAATGCGATTTTGCTCTTGGTAATCGATCATTTGAACGCCTGTCACTATCTACAATACAAGTGTGCATTTCTGTCGTTCATAAGACGTGAAATATTATTATATTATGAATTGTACACAGATGATAGTTGAGCACTAATTTCACGTACTTAATTTCTAAGTCCAATAAATACATACATATATAGTTTAATATATTTACAAATTATATTTTCAATATCTAAAGTTTGAGAAACACTGGTTTTAATTGAGAAATTACTTATACCCAATTACCTAAATCTAACAAATGAATTTGATTTTAAATTTGAAAGAGAAAAACTTATCAAAAAATATTTATAATGATCTTCACACACGTTTATGCTATTTTTTTAAGATGCACAAATTAAGAATCTGATGTATATGTAATCTTAGTGTGCTTTAAATATTAGCTAAGTTTTATTATTAGGTTTTTGAGAAAATTTATTTATGGTCAGTTCAAATAACACAAAACTTTATTCTTATTTATCAACACAATATTCGTGTTTTCAGGCTGACATATGTCTTGGACGTATGACTATATGCCTTGCGGCTCTTTTGTAAGGCCAGGAAAGCAAGGTAATCGTTTAACGTTTCCTTTCCTTGTCAATCCGTCAGTCGTGACCGGCATCAAGTAACTTTTACTGCCGAGCTATGAAACGTGGATATATAAGCAGTATCAGCACCTTCAAAGAATTTTTATTTCAACATTATCATAGCATGTCAAAAGTAAATTACATGTTTATTTAAATATTAGTGATTTATAAAAACAGTATATAATAGTTGTATATTTGATACAAAAAGATCAATAATTAAATCATAAACATTTTTAATAAATCATGCATATCAAACTTGTTTTGATTCAGAAGCTACATTTATTTTATTTAGTATATGATACTAATTTTCTAAAGAGTTTCAAAAACTCGTTGAGAACTTCATATTATGTATTACTTAAAAATATTGAGAGCTTCTGAATTGATATAAAAAAATCCACATAAGCTAAGTAATATATAAAAATAGTGGTAAAATAAAATATTTAAATACACTAATACAAAAAGAAGTATAATAAATCAAATAATAATTTGCAGTAAATGCAATATAATAAGCAACATAAATAATTATGAAAAAATACTTAAAATTAATTCACTATGAGTTAATTTATAATCAATGTGTATAAATTAACTCACTTCTGAAAAAGTTAAGAGATTGAAATGAAATTAAAATGACGTCTCTGGCAAAATAGGATTATTAGTACAAACCTTATGTATAAAGAAAAAAATATTAGATTCTGTAAGGAGCAGAGAATGATCGATTAAACTAAAAATAACTAAGTGAAAACTAAATTGTGGATATGTTCTAGAAGTACTTGAAACGACTGTTCTAGGAGTACTTGAGACGACTGGAAAAATGACGACTGAAAAAAAAACGAATGTTCTAGGAGTACTTAGACGACTTAATGTTCTAGGAATATTTAAACGACTGAAAAAAGACGAATGTTCTAGGAGTACTTGAGACGACTGGAAAAAGAAAGAAAGTCGGAGGAAAAGTGAAAAACATATGAGAATGGAAGCTCTGAGGAGTGCAAAAAATAGCAAGCTAAGAAAAGTAGTGACTGATCCGACTCAAACCAGTTCTACTAGAGAGCCGAAAATGTTTATTAATGAAAATTATTACTGTATGCCACCCAAACCTCTAATCTTTTCTCTGACCTTATTTATACATTTATATATTGGCCTTCATTTATACATCAAATTACATATATTTTTTCCCACGTAATATATTTTATATTGGGTTGGCAGAAATATCTTAGCAAGTTTCAGTTAACTATAATAATAAATATTTTCCAATAAAAAATCCAGTCTCACATCCATTTATTCATTAAAAACTATATGATTTTTTACGAGCTTTACACCCCATTTAATCCTGTGAATCTTTTATTAGTCAACCATTAGTAATATGGTTATATTAGATATTCATGATGTAAATGATAAGATAACTCCGTATATAATTATATTCTTATACTAGTTGCTGAGTGGTGCTCGTATAAATAATAAGCGCTAAAATTTATGATGTACGTGCATACATGTTAATGCTCCTGTTTAAGTGTTTTGGGGGTACTAAACTACGACAAATATGAGACCCTTGTGTGTTTTAAAATCTGTATGATGGATGTATGTAGTTGGTACTTAAAATTCAGGTCCGCAAGAGCAAATTTTATATCATTAAATTTACTTTTACATTTAGAGATAAAATATTAATTAGGTTTACTATATGAAATTTATAAATATGTTTATTGAATTAACAGATTTTTGACATAAACTACAAGTTGAAACTATAAGATAAAGCCGAAACATGAAAGTTTAAATGTGCAACTGCAACATTTTATGAACCTTATGTGCGGTTAAGTTTTATTTTATTTTCGTAATACACTGGTGCAACTTTTTGCTTTAAAACTAAGCCATTTAAACGTGAAACTCTGCACAGAAAACGTGCTTTTTGAACGCTTCAAACTATTACTTCAGATTAACAAGCGAAATTGGAGTCAACTAGTCAACAAAGCAGCAAGTAGCTAACTGCAGCTTTTCTATAATATTTAATTTTAAATAATAATTATATTTATAAGTTTATTTAATTACTCAATATGTAGATTGGTTTTAATTTGAATAACTTTTCGTTCGTTAGCTCCATAATCAGCATGTGTAAATAACAGTTTATAACAGTGCTTTGAGTTAATATTCGAACTGATCGTATTGATGTTGAGCGCAGTTGCCTACCTCTAGATATACCAGGCAAATGGGAATAATTAAAACCTCCCTGATCGCAGTTTGATGTTCGACGAGTAGCTACCTCTTTGCAATTCATTATTCAGCACCGGCCCAAAAACGTTTTTGAATTTGCTCGTGAGCATAGCACTTCAATCCCCGAACGAGCAGTAAAACGAGATTTTATTTATTAAATTGCAACGCGAACATGTGCCTAAAAATAATTTAAATCCAAATTAGTAGATCTTGTCGAAGTATAAATTATTATACGTACCAATTAATACCATTAAATTTACAAAATAAATGAAAAGGTTGTATGTATATTAAAACATAATTTTTCAAATTATCTTCATAGAATAAGTTATTATATGTATATATTAGTACAGTACATAAAATCGATTAAAAATCAAAAATACATAAACATATGTGTATTGCTAGTTATTTTTGAATCACAGGTAACTCAATTCAAGCCATTTCAAAATTAAGCACAAAACCTTGTATTATGTAAAGAAATTTACATTATTAACATATACATATATACGGATAAGCAAATAAACAGCAATAGTTGAACATGCAAAGGAAACACAGCTTCGGAGCACATTATCCAGGGGCACAGACTTGTTGTCGTTGTAAGACGAGATGGCGTAGGCTTCTAGCTGACCCCGAGGGCATCGTTCCGTGGATGCAGCGTGAAGGCAAAATATTTTTAAAGTAGTTCTGAAAATGTTTTGAATAGTCACCACTTTTCATTTTTCAATTAATAAGTATATGATCATTTTTTAATTAATTAAAGTATAAATTTTGTAATTTAGTATATCACAATAATCACAATTTAATTTAATAATATTTTAAAATATAAATATTAATAATTCAGGATGAAAAAGCAACATTTAAATAAAGGCGCTTTATGGATCAACCTTCGAAAAAATCACTTCATGAGAATCCCCAGAAGTAGTAATTGCCACAGACTTTAGAAAACGCAAACAAAGAACGCTTACGAAATCTTCGTTGAAGAGAAGTGACTTACGGTTCAAACCATAATTTTTTTACAAAAAAAACAATGATTATAAATAAATTAACACGATATATCAGCAGTATAATATTTGCGTTAGCACAGTCAGCTCAAGAGCTATCCATTTCATATTTATTCATAATTAAGAAAGATATGGCAAGTTTGGATTTTCGCAATTAGCTCTAAGGCACACGATACGGATATACGTTCCATATACTCTTGCTTATATTTTGAACAAATTTATAGAAATTAAAATCATTCAGAGCGTAAACTCAAACTTGCAATCTCTTTCGTAATAATGAATAATGATGAAATAGATAACTCTTGAACTGTGTGTTAACCCAAATAAAGTATAGTAACTGAAAGTCATAGGAACAAATTTCATACGAATCCTAGCGTTTTTTAGGATTAGGGTTTCACTGATTTTTTTATCTTACGGATGAATATTGTGATAAATTATATTAAAAAATCTAGATCGTACATATTGACATATATTTAAATAATACTAGTTTATATAATATAATAGATGTCACTGATTTTGATTTTATTCTAGTGCCTTACTATTTACTTGTAGGTATTTATTGTGTTCCAGGTAAGCGCCTGTGATATTAAAATGGAAAATTAAAAAAGTATTCTCATAAACAATATATTCACGCGCTGGACTAAAGAGAGAAAAATAGCAAATCTGCATAATTTTTTCTCAATAATATTTATCTTGTTCACTAAAGCTGCTCGCAGTAAATATATAAAAAGGTTCACAATAATCCGGATTATACACATATCACTTATTTAGAGAAGCTTTAAATTCTTACTTAATCACAACTACTATACTTTGAACTTTTAATATATTGCCACACCACTTAGATTTATCCGGGCTCTCCCGCATTCGACACAAGCGCCCCACACTGACCTTTATCTTTAACTATATATTGATATATATGAAAAACAAATAATATACCAGACAGATTCACTAGTTCAGAAAGTCACATCAAAAACTATGTATCATAATTTTTAGGGGAATAACTAATGATGCAGCTAAATTAAGTGAATAATTTTTACGAAATCTCTTTATAGCAAAAATCTGATTGTACAGTGAAATTTATAATAAATTATTTATATATGATAAAACAAAATACAAATTAAATAAACAAATACATGGAATAACAATTGAAATAATAATATAAAACAACTGTATTTTTTTTTCAATACTACTTCTGTTTTAATTGATTGCAACATTCTTTGAATTAGTCAAAATCATCGTATAGAGCTCAAACCAAATTTGGTAGCTTAAGGTTAGTTTAAATATATACTATATTTTTGTGTGAATTGTATAAACAATGCCTTATTGTATATAAGTTATAAGTGTGTGCGAATATAAAATTTTACGTTTGATATTTATAAACAATTTATAATATTATATTCATATGTGAGATTTTAAATTATTTTTTTAGAGCAAAAAGTTATTTAATTCGACCATAGAAATATTTAAATAGCTTCAAATAATTTACTGAGAAAGTTTGCAGTATGCTAAGAGAAAAAAAGGTGAAACTATTTGCAGTACGGAGTGCACCAGTGAAGCGCTGAGTAAACACTAAAAGTTGTGAAGGTATATAGCAGTCGTTTGAAATCGATTTTATTAATGGGCTTAGTTTTCTTAGTAATTGGGAGAAAGACTCTCGTGTTGTAATATATGTTTTTTCCATTTTTATAATAGCAATTACGACATAAAAAATACATAACACGAAAGAAAAAACACATTTAAATATAAAAATCCATTGTTACTTTTTACGGAAAAACTCCGGTAATACATTTATGTAAATCGGTTACAATTTAAAATTGATTTATGCACACAGTATTAGTCATTACTGCAGCGATAACTACAGTAATTTCACCTCTTTCGACATTATACGTTCGTTATTACTGTCATGTATGAAATTATTAGTAATGAGTTAATTTATTAGTAATGAATTTTTTTTTAATATAAGATATTTAATAGTAAGCTCTTATAAATCTATTAAAACGGGAGTTTTTTGATTACAGACTTAAACTTAAGTCGACCTGCGGTTTCTTCAAGATGCGATAAACATAGTTCAGTTATTACAAGATAAGGGATGACTTATCAATGAAAATTCCAATGTGTCATCTAAAAAGGTAAATTCCATTTATTAAAACTTGCTAGCCACTTGTGTCAAAATTCAATTCTCAAGGTAGCTAATGCACACACATAGTGTTGCGCTAATGCATGTGCTAGCGCTACACAGATACACACGTTTACCCTAAATCTATATTACAGTTTTATTTATAATATTTTTCAATTAAGTTAAAATCAGACCCGCTACACAAAAAGTTTGCGGATACCTACACTGTACCACTGCAGAAAAAATGCATTTTTATTAAAACACGTGCGCATATAAAATAGCATAATAAAAAAATCAGTATATAATTCATTAAACCCCCAAATGAATTCATATGTATGGTTCAACATACCAGATCGTAACATTCTATCACGTTTCACTTTCACGACATATATAAAAATTCCCTTTAGATTATGAGAGAAATGAGCCAACCCCCTTCGTGTAATACAACACATACACACACAAGTCATGATAAAAATGTGGTCATGATCCATTTCGTTTTGTTTCACAAGGACTTGTCTATTGTGTAAGTAAGGTCATATAAATAGGTACATACTATCTACAAAGGCATGCTTCATAAAAGCTTTTGGATGAGTATAATAGTAAAAAGCGAACGTAGCACGCGACACAGATTCAAATACTCCAATGTCAGAAATCGCAAATACGATAACCAATCACATTTGCAGTCACTGAGAGGAGCAAGGTCGCAAAAATGATAACATTTAATATGAATGTAGGTTAAAGCTAAGGAAATTGGGCACACATTTTATATAAGGCACATTTATTGGTTATAAATTGTTATTTTGACACAAAATTGTTCAATAATTTTGTGTCACGTACGTATGTATATACGTAATGTTAATATACCATTGTTTGCGTTTTATAATCAAGTCGTTTTCAAAAATCGATTTAAACTCTAGATTTTGGACGTCGTGGATGGACCTGGGTTGATGTGAAGAGGGAAGTGGTTGTTTTCTTGATTATATGTTTCCGTCGATGATCAGCGTAGTTTTATTTTTAATGTGTGGATTTTAATCTGTAGCTTCCATATAAAACGATGCTATCATATAGAATTTTTATGAAATTTTGTAATAATTGTTATTGCGGTACAGCATTGTTGAAGTCGGGACTGCCCCGCGTAATCTAGCACGTCTTGTTACCTTGCGCTGAATCCTTTATGATCTATATTTAATTTAGTTTTATATATTGCTGTAATTAATTCCGTCAATTATTGCGAAAGTAATAGATTTGCATCTTTCATGATTCATTTATATTGTGTAAATATTATTTATTTAATCTGATTCTAATGCATTCATTAAAAACATATCAAATGACAAATGCTGTTAGGATACTATATATACAATGATTAATATTTAAAATAATTGCTTATCGACACAGAAAGGAAAATAAAAGGCTGTTTACACGGTTTTTCCGCTTCATTTTAAGCAACCCTTCATGCGAAATGAGCATATGAATGATATAAATAAAAGACCAAAATGTGCAGAAGAATACATATGTAAGAGTTGGCAAGAAGCCGGGCGTGAAGAGTGGTTTGAAATGAAGCGAATACTGACCATGTAAAGCACGGGTGGGCAAACATTTAGGCCCCGTCGGCGACAAATTTTGTATCGATATTTCCCTCCCCCAAGCTGCCTAAAGTTATAAAAAAATTGAACAAATTTACGGAATAGTTTTATTTGATATAAACACTTTCACTTCACTTTACACACGACGCAGTTACATTACTAAACTTTAAATTAAACTAAAAGTTCATTTTTTAGTATTCCTTTATTATTTGTTGAAGAGCTTCAAACCATTTTTTTAAATACGATTTTTTTTGTTATTTATGTTTTAGTTTCTCTTTTGTAATCCTAGAGTGCAAAAAGTATTTACTTGTAATATATTCAAACCATTTTCTATAAGTTAACATCAATCCTCGTAATCGACTTCAACATTTAGTTGCATAATTTTGTTTTTCATGTCGAGTGCTTAATATTAAGTACCAGTAATACTTATTTTCTAAATTGCAAATCATTCAAAATAAAGCTATAAACAAATTATATAAAATACACATTAAAAAAAAAATCATATATCGATAATTAAAAAACACTATCATACCAGAAAATATTAAAAAAATATTTCGCGAAACCACACTAACTATTATTTAATTTAAATACAAGTACAAAATTCCGAAGCACATATTGCTTTAGAAGCTAAAGATAACATATCACTGGTTCCAGACAATAATACTACTCGACACTCCAGGCTGACTTTCAAGATCTGACATTAAAACTCCCCTACTTAATCAGTATATATGTGTTCTTTTATATATGCCTAATAAAATAAACTATTACTAGCTATTCCAGTGTCTATTTTGATATATTTTAAATAACTGAGAGAAATATGAAAATCTTTCAAAATTGTAAAAATTTAGCCTTCTAGCGCTTTATTGCTTAATTAAATATTATATATTTTTATTTTGTTATTGAATGTGGCAGGAGGTCCTTGATCAATGGGTTGTAAAATACAGCCATAATTTTAACAGCAATTCTAATCAATATTGTTGGTGCTTTTTTGAATGTAAAATTACAATTTTAATTACTTTTTAATCAATTTATTTACTAAATAATTTAACTGTTAAAAAATAATATACCATAATATATTTCTGATGTATAAAAAATATTATTGTATAATACCACTTAGTATATACTTAATCGAGGTTTGCGATGACATAGCACCCGATATAAAACGATATAATACCACTTAAAGTCTATTTTATTTAATTATTCATATAAGATAGGCGCGTGTTCGGTTTTTCAGTACACCCCAATATTGATTGACCTTGAGAGTTTTGAATAATAAAATATTCTTGCTCAAATAACGTGTTTGGCTTTTACATTATAGAGTACATATGGTAAAAATATTTACTTTTCCCCTCGAACGATTATTGTTAAATTACACGTTCAGTGCAAAATGGGTTAGGGTACAAAATCAAACTTAA
Source organism: Plectrocnemia conspersa (assembly GCF_051122295.1). Classification (NCBI taxonomy): domain Eukaryota; kingdom Metazoa; phylum Arthropoda; class Insecta; order Trichoptera; family Polycentropodidae; genus Plectrocnemia; species Plectrocnemia conspersa. The sequence goes on from NW_028277176.1 coordinate 12,711,379, forward strand.
TTAAAGCTTTCAATATTCGCATAGTTTGATTATTGGAAATTCTTATCTTATAACCGGCGTTGTTAGTTCAAAAGTCGTTAATGATAGTTTGGCGACGATAAGGCGACGAAATGCATTTATATAAGGGTTGCTGAACCTGCTAAATTTAATCCGAGGGTATATCCGCTAGCGTGTGATATTTATATAGATGATAATGTCGCAAAGAAAAAGTTCACAAAGGTCTTTTATTAACATCCGCTTCGTAACGAACTGACAACGGGAATGAAAGCAGGAAGTAAAAAAAATGATCGAAAGCCTTTTCCTTCGACGTAGCTTATTATAAATATATATGGTTCAAAAATATTTTTCGGTATGCATACCAAAGATTTATAATATTAATCTTCTATTTTTATACATTTCGTGAAATAAATTTTGTGCAATTTCTTATTGAATTAGGTCACGCGAATATAGCCAAAAAATTTTGAGCATTACACTAACACATATATTGTTTCTGTCAGAAAAATTGTCTGAAATTGTGGACGTCTCGATTTTAAATTAACCATCCAGTTGGTTAAAAACTAACATTAAAAATATATTTTAAAAAACGAGTTTCTCTACAATGATAACGTACTCTTGATCAACGTTTCGGCAAGAAGATTCTCGCTATAGTCACACTACATATTACTTCAACTTTCATTTTCGATCTAGATTTTATGCGGCGTGTTTCATTGCTACTTTATTGTCACTTGCATTTTCTGAGCTATTTGTGTTGTATGTGTCACGTGTTTAAATTAAGTCATATACATTTAATTTAAAATTGAAACCCAGAACTTTAATATTGTTTTTCCATTATCTCGGTTGTTCATTGTGATGCCCTTTTTAATTTATATTTCAGGAGCTTCTGGCAAATAAAATTTTCACCCAAACTTTTTTGTCGCCGATAAATATTTTATTAAAATCGACGCATATTTAGTACACACCCTTGTTTTTGCTGCTGAAATTCTAGTAAAAAAACTAATTTATTCGCTGAAGAATTTATTAATTAGACAAAACTAATTTTGCCCTTGATCCCTTAAACATATGAAATACATAAACTTTTCTTTGGTCTTTGTTTTCTATAAAGGTTTTTTCGATCCAATGAATTTCAGTGCTTCTTTTTCTATCTGGATCAAGTCTCTTAATTTCTAGCTGTAAACAGTGAAAAGTTTGCAAGGATGATATTTTTTTTTTCATCAGTAAGTTTGTATCAGTTTTCTTTTGGAAAATAAGTTTATTAATAAATATTTCATTTTTATTAAATCTAAATTTTTAAATTTAGTTTTCAAAGCTCGAATGTTGTTCAAATCTATAAAAAAATAAAGCCATTTTATTTGGATAACAAAATAATTAAAATTATAAATATACATACATATATGAAAAGAAACAACGTTAATTAAATTCGTAATTGTGGACAATTTCAGAACACATTTATCTGGAGGCACAGACCCTCAGCGACACGCCATCAAAAGTGTCGTCGTCATCAGGGGAACGAGGTGGCACAGATTCTTAGCGGGTGCCTGATTCATCGTGAAGGTGCAGCTTAGGGAAGAACGAGGTGAAACAGACTCCTGGTTGACAATGGTTGGCAATGTTGCATCTCAGGAGGCCTCGGCGGAAGCCCATCTACGAAGGACGCCTTCAATGCTGCGGAATCTTCGATGGATATGAGTCCAGCAAAGATAAGAGCTTAACAAAATAACTAAATAATGGTTTAAAAAAGTCCTTGGTTAATAATAAAATGTCCTTGAAGATCTTAAACGTTTTGTTAAAGGTGTGTTTTATAATATGGCCTTTATCTTATTCTCAAAGCTAAATACCACACACGGGGCTATGACGGCTCAGTCAAAATTTGAGAAAATTAAGCTGGGGTTTTGGAAAATCCAGTTAAGCTTTAGCTTTCCTACTGAGATGCTTGAATATTTTATTAAATTAAAATTCAATTTTTAAATAAATATAGTATCAAAATTTGAAAAAAAACTTGTTTGTTTTAAGATCCATGCGTTTTTAATTTAAATTTTAAATAAAAATAATGCTTTTAGTGCGTAATATAAAATTCACTTTGAGGATAAGCAAAGGCCTCGAATATGTCCGTAGGGAAACGCATTATGCAAATACGTACGAAGAATTTTACACTCTTTTGCACAAACTTTGCTGATCATTCTTTTTCAGCAATAAACTCTCCAAATCAAAAGAAAGGAAGAAGAGATGTAAAAACGGCCCGAGGCGTGGATTAAACTTGCTTCATTCTAAAATTTTGTGTATCCGAATTTAATATTATTATTCGCAATCATATTAGATAAATTTTTGGGTTGAGATACATTTTTATTATTTTTCTCGTTACTTATACACGTATTGGAGCGTTTCTTTCGCGAGAGGCTGGTATTTCATCTTATTACCATTTGTATCCATAAAATCTCGCAAATATCTTATCCGCAAAACAAAATCACGGTATTCCCGCGAGTTCCTTTCTGCTTTCGCATTCGTAATACATAAAGATTCTATTCTTTGTGAGATTTGAGAAATACTTTTATATTTCAGTACTTATACGTAATCTAGACGGTGCACCTCATATTTTTTATTCAAATTTTGTGTCATGTATGATGTATTTGTTTTTATATAGACTAATTCGTGCTGTATATAAATTACAATTATTTTGAGCAGCATTCAACCTCACTAATAACATTCAAAATACCAAATATATATTATATAGTATTTATTAAAATAATTTTATAGCACATGTAAGACAATTTATTTCATGGCAATTATTTCGCATTTTTTTTCGAAATTCATTTAAGCACAATCTACTTAGTAAGTTGTGATGCACTAGAATGAAATCAGTGATGCACAAACTATCTCGATTTTATTTTAATCATTATTCAGGATTTTCATACGTGAGCTTAGGAAAATCTAAGAAAACCAAATCTGTTAAGATCAATTGAAATTATAAATATATAATAATCATTAATAATTATCTCTCAGATACGAAAGAAATTTAAAAACACTAGGACTTATGTAGGATTGAACCAATGTCTGTCTGGTGTTAGTAACCTGCTTAAATCGTGCTAATTATGTATAAAAAGGCTATTAGATAAAGTATGAAATATGTTTATTTTCGCTTGAGAGCATCACATGTTATTGTTAAAATCATGTGTTGACACAAATACTAGTAATCTTATAAATATTTGTATCTGTAATCTTATAAGTATTTTTAAAAAAAAAATCTAAATGTTTTAGTTCATGAAATTTATTTAAAATAAATATGCTTTATGTAAACTTGAAGAAGCAACTTTTATAATTTAAGTATAACTAACAATGTCATGAATAATTAGTAATTTTATACTAGCAACTATAGACAACGTGTCTAACTAATAATGCTCGTTAAGCTTATGTAACACTTAAGTTTGAAATATAGTTTACATTTAAGTTCTATTCAACACTAATACAAAGCAATTAGAAGTTCATTATTAAGTTTAGAAGTAAATAATGAATTTTATTAGTTGAAAGTTCAAAACACAAATGAACATACTATATTTATTTATACATATGTGATATTCTCTACGAGATCATTTTTAATATATTATAAGACTAGCTTGATTTAAGCAAATCATCTTTCAGATATAATAGGAAATAAAAAAATAAAAGGTTTCATATGGGATTCGAACTCAGTTTTTTCCGGTGTTAGTTATTTACTTAAGCTTTTATTTAGATCAAATTAAAAAATGTATTATTCATTATAGGTTTTTGATTTAAAGAACAATCTTCTAGAAATTAAAAAAATATTTCTCTAAGCTAATATATTCATAATATAAAATTATTACGTTATTTCGATAGTTTATAATTTACTATGTCTTTTATAGCATAAAATTATTACGTTATTTCGTTAGTTTATCAAGACGTAGTAAGAATTTCATCAATTTATTTAGTCGTAGTAAGAATTTCATTAAGCTCCTAATAAATTATCACAGCTCATTTGGGCGTGCAGAGAGCACTTCTTAGATTTTTTTTAAATTACGCCACAGGACGTAGCAAATTTATAAAATATTTTTATTACAATTTTATATTTTTTTTGGAAACGACGTTGTTCCTTGAATCTCGCAGCGAAAAATATTTTCCCCTATTTAAAACGATACGTGGGTGTCTGTGAGTAGGCGATGATATGCTTTGTGATGGTCAAGTGGGCGATTAATATTATTTACGCTGTAGAAGTTTAAATAAAAGTAAAAAAAATAGGTCTTGTATAATATATAATATACATTTAAATATATTTAAGTTTATTTCATAGAGAAAATTAAAATCCTTTTTGCTTCAACTATGGAAACAATAGGTTATACAAAATATTTGAGGCTACAAGTTTGATTAGTACAAAATAAAGGATGTCACTAAAATAATTCTAATATAAAAAAGTAATATTATTGATAGATATTGGCGATTCTCAATAGAGTTCAAAAATCCATTAATTTTATGTTGGTCTGAAGTCTTTGATGAAACTCGATGACTCTTCTTAGTTTCCAGGTATAATGTCCAGCGCTAAATGTTTCGAAAAGGGTTTTAAGGTTTTATAATTGAAATATTTGTATCTACAGCTTCCAGGTTTATTAATGAACTTTATATACATGTAAAAAACTAATTTGTTATATCTACGAGCTAGCTGCTTCTTTGACGAATATCGATATTATCAGTGTTCTCTCGGACTATGTAGTACATAACTAATCGAAGTGATTCATCAAAACGAAGCATTCTTTTATACATATGTAAATTATAACATTATGTATGAAATCAATGAAGCAGCATTTTATAATATAATAATTGTGAAGAGTGAATCTTCATATAACCCTGTATAACTATCGGTTAACTATAACCCTGGATAACTATCGGTTATCTAATCTAATGTTTATTATGAAATCTAATCTAATCTTTGGTTGCAACGTTAAAGCGCTATCTCAATGTGTTACAAGGAAGTAATGATCAACATTTAAGAACAAGTATTGTGACAATAGTAGACAATCTGGCTTTCATATATTAGTCAGCATATTAAATGTGTAGTGTTTGTTCATTTAAGTGAAATAGAAATTATCATTATGTATATATGTTACAGTGGGTGTATATTTTTCAATATATATATACATATATATATTACAATAGAATAGTATAAATATTATTTTACTAAAGGTTTCACTAAAATCATATCTGAATACATTTTCAATGGTAGATATATTTCTACTAATAAAAATATAATTTAGCTCATAGGCCCAAAATAATATAATTTAACTGAAAAAATTGCCCTACTGAAAGTTCGATGACGATATTTAGATCCTGATCCAGCTTTTTGGCGGTCCTTGATAAAAATTATTTTTGGCGCTCTTTATATATAATATAATATTCATGTTTTAAAACATGATTTTTCGTCTGCAAATTTTTGTAGGTATTTTGGAGAATCCATCAAGGTTCTCAGAATGCGTGTCGCCCCACCGTGTTTCCATTTAACACACATTAAGTAGAAAATAAATATTTAATATTTTAATGGAAGGGTGAACTGCTAACTAGGAATTTTATAGAAAGGGTGAGCCGCTCTCCTACTGCATTTTTTAAAATCAATTTCAAATAGATTCATTAAAACAACACTGATGGACAAGAGTTATGAACATTTCGGATTAAAGCTTTTGATTCAGGATATAGAGGCAATGAGATGTGCGCTGGAAATTGCCGTCGGTTATTGTTTGATTTTAAATAATCTGCAATAATTTATTGAGATTATCAAAAGGTCACTCAACTTCAAAAATTAAAAAAAATGTTAGGTACCAATTTTTGCCGCCCCCGGGAAAATAGCAAGTCTAAGCCTGACTATAGTTAGCTTTAAAACTTTCATTAGGTCAAGTTGGGTTTGGTTAATTCGTTAAGCTTAGGTTTAGGTTTGATCTAAGAATCCACGTTTTGCAATTCAAATTGAGATTAATAAACATTTCAGAGTAGCTTATAATTTTACTACTACCTTTTATTTAAATTATAATTTTGATAGTAAAAATACATATATATATATATACAACCTTGGCCATAATAATGGGACACCGCTTAAAATGGTGTGCAACTCTTTACAAGTGCATAGTCTGACCGAAATATTTTAGCAGGTAGTTTTAACAATAATTCTGAGAACTATACAAAGGAATTCGTCATTTTTATTTGCTCACTTGAGTTTTAAAAAATATTGCAAGTCAAATTTTTTATCTCGCTTCAGTGGCCATTATGTTAAGTTCTGTGATTTTGGTCTTTATTTGACTTATAATTTTTATTTTATTTTATAATTTATTTTAAATATTATATAGACATTTTAAAAAAAGCAAAAAGGCGAATTAAGTGAAGGTAAAAGAGCAAACATAATTTTTTAAATACTTTTTATAAATAATCGTACTTTTTAAAATATTTTTGTTTTGTTTTTGAGATCCTTGAAGTAGTATATGTGCGTCAGAGTCGTAGAATAATATCTAGCGTAGTGTCCAAAGTCAAATATTATGGCGGAAGCTGTATGGTTTGAAGTTGCTTGACAGCAGCATTGGTTTGAAACTAGTACATTTGCGAGAGTAGTATAAATAGGGACATTTACAATTAAATGTTGGAATCCACTTTAATGAATTTCCAAGCACAGACCAGGCTACCATTTAATTCCAGCAAGAAAACGCTCCATAACATACTTCGTTAAAAAGGAGCGGTTAGTTTGCGTCTAAAGGTTTGACGCTTTTAGGATGGCCTACACAGTCACTAAACCTAAATACTATAAAACATTTATGAGTAAAAGTAAAAGAAAATGTTGCCCAACAATTGCAAACCCAAAATTAAGCTGCAAGAAAAATTTGAGATGTAATGGAAAAAATTATCTCCAACTCATTAGTTGACAGTATGCCAAATATGATTGCAGCTGTAATTATAGCTAAGAATGGGCCTACTGAATATTAAAAATAAACCAAAAATAAACACTTGAAGCAACCTTAGTCAGTTTTTAATTTATATTTAACGATTTTTTAAGAGATAACACATTTATAGGGGTGCCCTATTATTATGTCCAAGCCTGTATATACATATAAAAATATAAATATAGCTTAATATTATATTAATAAAAATAATTTATAATTAAAATGCATATTATAAATTAAAGAAACAATAAATTTAAAAGCAATATCCGATTAGAAAGCTCTCTAACTTCCTTTTCAATATATAAAATATATATACCTCCACAGATAGTTCATTTAGTAGTCGGATTGCTTTTGCTGAAGGCGAATTAGTTTCAACGCAAAAACTGGAGCTCGGCAAATATAAAAAGATAATGCATGAGCTTGTAAATTATATAAACATGTTTACGAAAATATAGTGAGTCATATTATACAATAAAAGTATGAAATCTTTCATATACCAAAACACAAACATATTTTTGATTATTCGAATAAGATTTTATTTACGTTTTATATTCTGGGATCTTATGTGCTATATACAAAAGTAGTGTTTTGCATTTTGCATCAAAGACCTTAAAATTTTTGCTGTTTTATCTGAAATATAGTCAAAATACAAGTTATTATAAAATCTTTTGTATATTTTTTTTTGAAAAAAAAATCCTCTGAGATCTTGGAAAATCTTTCTGAAAAATTCTATTTATAAACGTTGAACGTATATACTTGATGGACATCCATCTTCACAATGAATCTAAACATTAGAGGTCAAATATTCTTAGTTCGTCAGCATATATTAAAAACACACGTGTCTCCAAACTTTTGACAATTTTTTTGAGTACTTTGCCACACATTTAAATGCTGTTATGTTTATTTGTAAGTCTGTTTCTATATTTTCATTTAACTTTTAACTTAAACATATAATTCAATCAGAATCTGGGACTACAATGTATTCAATCATAATTTGCGACAAATTCGGGACAGTTCTCGAATCATTAGTATTTCGAGACAGGACTGTCTCGCATAATCCGGGACAATTTAACGCGAAATCTGATATGCGAAAACATTACCGGAAAATAATGTGGCACACAAACCATAAATCACTCGTGATATTGCATGGATTTATAATATTTATTTTTATTTTCCATACAAGGTTTATGTGTACGTTTTACGGTGTGTGGTCAAACAGGCGTCAGATTAATCAAGTGACATAAATCAACAGAAAATGTCAGCACTAACTAGAATGACCAAAGGGGGATAACGATCGCACACGTCGTACACATTGCCGATTTGTCAGCGTGTGTATGTACATAGTTTTTGCACATGCGTAAATATATAAAATACGCATATATATTTATAAAGCACTGACAATTTTGTCAAAGGGGCGAACCATCTAGTAACGTAATTAGGGCAATCGTGAAAGCGTAAAATGTAATCTAAAAAGTAAACATGTCGATCGCTCAGCTTTAAAAGGAGCCAATTTATGTTTTTTTTGGTTTATGTGGTTTTGAACCTTTTGGCTGGTAAACTTTAAAAAAAATACATAAAACAGTTCAGAGTGCAATCGTACTAATCCAAGCGGGTAGTTTAAAAAAATGGATAATAAGTCTCTATCTTTAGCTCCAAATCAAATAAAATCTAGTGACGTATTCTAGCAAATTTAAAAATTGCTTTTATATTATAATGTATAAAGGAATACTTAAATTGGTTTTATTTGAGCTTCGCTTATGATACCTTTAGAAAACGTTTTTATTAATTTTTATTCACCATTAGATTCAATAAACTAGGTAAAAGTATTAAGTATAAAATACTGATTTCATTAAAGTAATTAGTATAAAATAATCGGTTTATTGTCAAGTCTTTCCTTACGAACACTTAGAAAACTTTGTAGTTCATGAAAGTTTTCGGGAATGCGATCTATGTATTATAGTTACTACTCACTACCTATGTTTTATCCCGATTAGATGTCTTTCCAAATCGACGTCTGCGAATTGCTCAAGAGCCTTGTTCTACGATAAGTTGGTCGGATGTTCGGAATTGTTCCACTTGATTCTCAACAGTGGTACTCAAACTCAAAGTTAAAAGTACGCAATTAAACTTCTTAAATAATTTAATACCATATATTAAATATTTTGGGAACTGATTTAAAATCACTCAAACGGAATACGAATCAATTTAAAACACACTTATTAAATGTTTTTAAAAGTAAATTCGCCCAAGAATTCCTTTTGTGTATACATGTACGTGCGCTAGAGTTCAAGAGCATTGAAACTTGTTAAAGCAAATTTGACAAAGGGAGTAAAACTTTTTTTAATATAATGAATGAATTTTCTCCAGGAATTTTATAATTGGTTTATTAAAAATATATAGAACAATGGAGTATGTATAATAAAAAATATTTAATTAATACTTTTAATGCGTTGTTTAAGCTTTTATTATTGCTTTATTTAACCTGAAATCTTAAATATAAACACTAATTTACTTCAGCCGAAGGCAGCAAGCTTTTCAATTATTTTTTAATGTTTTTTTCACAATTTGTATTAATTATAAAACGAGTATTAGTAAAAAATAAATTAAATATGTAAATTAAAAACAGAGACTCTTCCTTGTTTATATTTATTTGTTTAAATAATTAAGAAATGAAAAACTTTTTACAATAGAATGAATTTAAAAAAAAGCGTTTGGAATATATATATATATATATATATATATATATATATATATATATATATATATATATATATATATATATATATATATATATATATATTTATATTGTATATATATAAAAAAAAATATTTATGTGTTTTTTTCGCGCTCATCTTGTTTTTTGAATGAGTCTCTATATTTCGCCGAAGATTGTCCCAACATCATCAGGAGTTTTCACATTTTTTAGAGTACACTTTTTTAGATCACGTAGAAAGGATTTTTTATTCGCACTATTTTAATTGGTTTTAACGTTAAAAACACGTTAGTTTAAATATTATTACCCTCACTGCTCCGCGGATAGGAGCATACTGAAAAAAAAATTATTGATCGTTTGTCTTATTGTTACAAAGTTCGATCCTTGAAAACGATATACAGCACGTTTCTATTATTATTATTAAATTGTTAATATTTTACGCGAAATTTTATTTAAAAAAAAAAATATTTACGTGCTTTTTTCGCGTTCATCTTGTTTTTTGAATGAGTCTATATTTCGCCAAAGATTGTCCCAGCATCATCAGGAATTTTCACATTTTTTAGAGTACACTTTTTTTTACATCGCGCAGGAAAAGATTTTTTATTCGCATTATTTTTATTGGTTTTAATGTTAAAAACACGTTAGTTTGAATATTATTACCCTCACTGCTCCGCGGACAGGAGCATACTGAAAAAAAATTATCGATCGTTTGTCGTATTGTTACAAATGTTCGTTCCTTGAAATCGATATACAGCACGTTACTGTTATTATTATTAAATTGTTTATAGTTTACGCAATATTATATTTAAAAAAAAAATATTTACGTGTTTTTTTCGCGTTCATCATGTTTAATCTGTAACAACTGGGTACATCGGGGTTAATCTGTAACAACTGGGTAAGTCAATCAGACATAATGAATACCTACAAGCAAGTATTAACTAACAGACAAAGTCTAAAGTCATAAAGAAACATTGTGAAAAAATATTTAAACAAGCATTTTTTTATTAAAAAGCAGTAACGTACGATTGAATAAATTGAAACTAACTTTTAAAATCATTTATTTATATGTGTGGGCAATCCTTCTATTGCTTTTTTATTGAAATTTCTTAATTACTGTATCTAGTAAATTTGTTCGATTTTGTATTTTTTTTAAACTTTCTTTTTAAACATTAGTGAAAGCGTGAAAAGCCTCCGAACTGATGTTTTTATGTGTTCCAAATATGAGAAGGTATGTTCGACTGTTGAAGTACTAACTGGAATAGTGGAGATCATGCAACAAAGCTTATACATTTCTGAAAATGCTTCTTCCCTTAAGAATTTCACAATCCCCGTAACTGCTCTGGTAGAAAAATGCAACATACTATATATGGCCATCAATTCACATTTCTATTTTGATAAATCAAATAAACCTCCCTACGTCGATTTCAGGGGAAAAATATTAAAAGAATAAGAAATGTCATCGTCGCGGTACAATAACAATAACAAATACTACTAGTCCACTATTATATGTGGTAGGAATCTCTTTTTTCATATAAAAAAATAAATGTCACGGTAAACTAAAAACTATACTATTACACAGAGATTTACTCACTAATTAAAAATAATAATATTTAGTCATAATCATTTGATCAAAGCTGCTGTTATCAAAAGTTACACGATATATGTATAGTCAAATAAGATAAAAAGGATATTGTAACCCACTACGTTTAACTTGAATTATATCATAAAAATGTCAAAATCTGGTATGAATTTCATTTGTATTCATTAGCTTCGGGATGAAAATATAAGAATACGTAAATTCTTTGAAATCTTCGGACAAATTCAACTATGGCTTATCTCATTCTAGTTGCAAAATGTCAAGTACAATCATACGTATTTGGATTTGACAGGAGGGGGTAAAACACTTTTGTTCGTCAACATCGTCCTTTATTGAAAGCGGACGATAAAGCAGGAATCTGCTTTGTAAGAATTCCGACTTTGTGAAGGTGAGAATTTTAGACATTTTCCTCGAATGCATTGGATATCTACAGACATCGAATATTTATGCGCTATTATATGATATAAGAATACTTTAAGAAATATGTATTCATTCATTTTTACGGATATTCGAGTAAATGTATTAATAATATATTAAACTTTAAAATAAAATATATTTAAATTTTATTAAATATAAATTTCTATATAAACACTATGTCTTTGTACTTTCTCTTATTGTTTTTTCTGCCTTATATTGAACATGTTACAAATTTAGTAGCATAACTAAAATATATATTTCAAATTATTTTTTACAATAAAATATCTGCATATTAAATGCAGTTAAAATATAATATTAATTACGAAATTGTAAATCGCAAAAAATAAATAAATGCGATTTTAATAGTAGTAGTGAAAGTATTTAAAATACTTAAATACAAAATTAAGCCTTTACAGGCTCTTTAGAAATAAGCCCAACAATGTGACCAAAATAGACCAATTAGTGCTTAAGTAAGCTAACATTTAAAAGCCAGATGAATTGGAGGTATTTCATTTTTGAATTAAAACATTATACGGTAGCTGTTTTTTTTAATTATCCTATTTATTTAATGAATATTATATATTTAAAGAAGGATACTTCATTATAAGTTTGTTAAACTAATACAGTAAATAATTATATATTAAAATATAATACCTTTGTAATTTATAATTAGCATTTTATTAATAAGGTTATTTTGTATATGTATATATTTGCATATTTTATATTAACTTAAGCTTAATACATTTTAATTGAAAATTATTTATGTGTCTACTGTTTAATGTATTTTAAATAATACAAATCACAACAATCCTAACACTGTTGTCTTATCATTTTTACGCATATAATGTGTTTTTATATTATAGACTTTAGTAACAATATAATAGAGCGTTGCCATAACAGCTCAATTAATAGCCACGTTATTTTAAAAATCTATCGTGTACTAGAATGTCGTAGAATTGTTGTTTAATTATAGGTCATTAAACATTTAGTATTTACATATGTACATATGCATATACAAAACTAATTAAGCTTAACAAATTAATTTTATTCTCACATACTACATTTCAAGTAATTCCTATTTATAAAAAAATAATAATTTGATTAAAAACTATTTTATAATTTTATAAATATATAACTGTCCATGTGGTCTTTTCAATGTTAATTTTTTCTATATATTCTGGAATGCGAAGGTCGATCGAAACACCCCTTTAACGGTTCCATTACGCAACTCTACGATCTAATGAGGGTTTTCACTATTATTATCAGGTGACCAATTCCACGTTCCTGATAGTTTTACAGATGTGACGCCATTACGTTTATAGCACTTTGTTCGTTATTACTTGTGACAAACCTGAAGCGTTATTTTGAACGTTAAATTTACACGTGCAAATTACCGTCCGTTATCGTCACGTAATTCGATTAGAATTATCGAAAGATTCATTATTCATAAAAAAAATATTTATAAAATTTGCAGTTAAAATAATATATAAATATATTTCACTAAAATGTAATATAATTTAGTTAAAATTATTATTAAGCCTGTAATTTTGTCAAACTTACAAAGTACTTATCTCTTTTTCAATGTAAAACTCCTAAATAGTCACCCGTTGTAAAGTTTGTTGCTTTATTAAATTTTGATTTATTCGTGTTAATAAGATAGTAATATTTTATATATGAGTAAAGTTGTTCCATTCAAAAAACCAGCGATATAACTTATTTTAGAGCTGTATCATTCATATGCATAATAAACGATTCTTGAGCGAAATGGTAAAAGCTTAAAATGACAAGATTCTGAAAGCGAAGATAAGGTCAATTGCCAAGTCTGCAAAATTTATATTAGGTAAATCGCATTATTAAATCGTTTTATATAATACGTTACTCACATATTTATCTTTAAAACTGAACATTATTATTTTAAGCTTATTGTTAACAGTTCGTATTATTTTACTTTATTAATAATTTGTCTGGTACACTCATTTTGCATTTAATTTTAAATATTGTATGTAAGCAAAAGTATTTTTAATATAAGATATAACAAAAGATGTTATCAGGTGTTTGATAAAAAATTGATAAAAGGTATTAAATTAAAGTTTATATAATTGCATTTTTTATTTTTCATTGAAAATCTGTAATATTTAATAAAATATTTGCAATATTAAAAATTTAAACACAAATAACATTTATCAGAATATTATTTTTTTATTTCGGTTACACAATTTTACAAAGTATTTATAACATATTGTTATTAAATAAAAAAAAATTACATTCGGATCATAAGTTGCCGATCACCCTTTTATATGTTAAATATATGATTTTTTTTATTTAGATTCTCAATAAGGAATGCTTAAAAAGTATACATTACATAAACATTTATTTTTTAATAATTTTTTATACATACAGTTATATTATCTCTTTTTTCTCGTTAATGTTTATTTTATTTTACATACGGTTCCGTATTTCTCAAGATCTTTATTCAAAAGAGAATTTAAGTTGTGTCAAAGAGTATTTTTTGCTAATCTAAACTTATTTCTGAGCGAAAGAGAATTTATATTGGAATAAACAAAATCCGAACGTTCGATAAAATAAATGTTTATGAGAATATGAGAGATGTAAAGATACAACTAAGTGTGCAGTACATTAGTATACGTACATTTTTATAAACACAAATTAGTTAATGTTTAGCAACATAATTACAAGCTTCACATTTATTTATTGATGCAAATCAACCGCGTTAACAACGTGTATAGCAATACTTCAAAAAAGTAATTTTTATTCTGGCAATCTGTTTTTGTACATTGTTTATATTATAATTTCCGCAAGCAAATATTTGCGAAAATTAAATATAGTTTCTTGGGTTATAAAGTGCTTCTACGATTAAGTATTGATATTTTTCAAACTCATGTGGATATAAATTTAATATGTGTATTATATTATGCGAAACAAACAATGATAGTATATAACTGAAAAAGAAAATAAAAAGTATTTTTTTTTAATTTTCGAAAAAGGAATTTAAAACGCGACTACTGTAGCTAGCTGTATATATTTATTTTACACATATTTTAGGTGTAAGTTCTTTATGTTTACTATCGTCACTTGTCTGAACAGATACAGGTACGGAATAATCGACGTCCCCTGAAGCGTCTGCGTGACGTCACTGTTTAGAGGGAGAGAGTCTTTGACGTCACTTGCAGTGTTTCTTATCGTTGTTTTCAGCTGGTCATTGATTGTAAAGTGGAGTCTCGATATCAGCTAAGAGGACACTAACCTCGTATTCCATTCATGACGATAAGGGTTATATAGCTAAGCACGGGGCAATCTTATTTTTTAAGATTTATCTATTCAAATCACAACTATTTAAAATATTAGTTTGATATGTATCTACATAGGTGTATCTAAATTTCCAATATTATATATTTTTTACACAATTTGTGATTTAAGTCATCTTTTTAATTGACTTTAGCAATAGTTGTTATTTTTATACTCTATTATTTATTGTAATTTAAAAGAGGCTTTTCCATTGATCTTTGTTTGAGAACGTGATCCCTGAAATTTTTATTTTTTTCAAGACCACTCGACTCGCTCAAGTTGGATGGTTGCTAAGCATAAACTTCCAGATAATTAATGAAGAGTCTAATTTTATTTTTGAGCCATGAACTTTCTGAATGCGGCTTGTTAAAGCAAAATAAGCCAGTCATAATAAACATCAGAAACAATTATTTTGAACGAACGAAATTATACGAAAGAAAAAATTCAAAACAGCTCTTCAATCAAGATTTGTCTGAAATGAAGCCCTTTCCTCAAAGTATAATAATATAATTAATGTTTCACATCCATTGTTAACCCTTCAAGTGGCCGACACATGTCACCGCTAGCAACATAAATTAGTTTGTGTTCTCAAACCCATCACCGTTTTAAAGTGCGTGCAAATACTCAAAACTGAGAATCGTGTTATCACAGATGGTTATCCGACGGAGCTTTCAGTCTTTGAGTGCCTTTTTTATGTTCTCCACCAAAACGAGTCGGATTTCGAATAATGGTTTCTGTGTTACATTTGCGCAAATTAGATCGTGTAGCATAACAATTGTTCGTGATGCTAATGCACGTTGTGCAAATTATACAATTTTATTATGTAATTGGCTATGCTGATGTTGCTGTGGCATGTTTCGATTTTGTTATACACTAGCAATAGTCTAGGATAATTATAGGTATGAAAATCACTTACGCGTACAAATGCGGTTAGGGGTTAATGTGAGTGTGTCTGCACATGTTAGAAGTATTGAATTAAAGCATCAATTGTATCTGTATTCTAGTAATATAGCTAAATCAATTTGTACTTGAGTGTCCGAAATAAAATTTATCCCAGTCTAAATAACTTAAAATGAAACATTCTTCGTTCAATTATCTACTCCGTAAATCGTATCGCTGTGTATGAACGGTGTATATAATAATACACGTAGACAAAAGAAATATATTTAATTATAATTAATAAAAATAAAAATATAGTTGGGTCCGCTAATGAATTCTTTTGTTGTCGACCAATAAAAAATAAGCATTTAAATACAAAACAAGATGGCCGACAGTAACATGACAACAGTTTAAATAATTATTATTTATTATTATAATTTTGCTAAGCGACAATAATTTTCATTAATTCGACATGCGCGTAGTTCCATTTGACTGAATCTTATATATAATTGTTTATAAATAATTGGATTGCAAATTAACTGGGTATGTTATAACTATGAAAATGAAATATATACATAATGTGTGTAAGGATTATAAGAATACATTGATTAAACTAGATAAACAATCACATAACAATCTTTGTAATGAATCTTCAAATTTGGAATTCCCGTCGACGGGCTCCGAGGCTGAAAAGTGAGTTTTTCCTTTTACAATACATACAAATTATCATTGCATCTGATTTAATGCACATGTTCGTTAGATTTAACTGAATATAATTACTCGAATTGCAAATAATCCAGGTACGTTTTAAATGTGAACGTGTAATATATTCTTAGTATGAGGATTGAAAGTTAATGTCGATCAAGTTGGCACTGTCGCAGAGGAAACGCTATATATATCAGCCGACAGTTAGTTAATATATAATATAAACAGCAATGGTCCCGATGATATAATCAGACAAGCAATTAAACCAGCTCAAATAAATTGTGATTTTGTAATTTTTAGGGAACAATATAATAAGCATTTAGAAGTTTAATTATCGTGTTACTATGCAGTACGTATTTCATACAAATATATATTAATATTATTTAGTAATATTTTGCTCAGCATCTTATTGATATTGTGCTGTAAGGTAATGCTGTGAGCATTTAAATAAATATATTTTATTAGCAAATATGAATTATATATTTTTTAGTCGTGTACGTAGTTTTATTCGTTTAAATCAAAGAGATGTTTCAAAACCAGTGTTTTTAAGAGCATAAAAATTTGCTTCGTAGCACGATGTAATTGCCTCTTCACTGGATTACAAATTTCTGGAGAGATCCAAATAAGGATGTAACAAAACTGCGGGTGAGATGATGAATTTCGTGTGAAGTAGCGGGTGTTCATTGTCTAACTTTTTACTAGTTGACATCATCATTTTGGTGCAGAAGTTCAAAATGGGCATTTCTCTCGTCTAAGATTTATTAGGTTTCGAGTTGTTTATATGAGATAAATGGCGATATGTTGGACAATGCCAGACTTCGATACAATTAATCATTGTTATATTGATCCCACTAATTACAAAACTTAAAAATCAGTTGATGGTGCTCAGTGTCTACTTTTCGAACCCATATAACAGAACCACTCTAAGTTCTGAATATATGCGTGCTTTGAAGTGTCCGTGAAGACGGATCCTAATCCCGTACGCATCATAAGATTCCCTATCGAGCTCGATGGTTTACCGTTACATTCTAATTAGAATCCACTACTCAGCCATACACCGTGGGGGTGTTACCCTGCGCTTCTAAAGAAATATTTACCATTTTAGTTTTATTATATAAACATGCTCTTTTCTTATAATAAATATAAATATTTTATTGCTTTTGGAAATATAAATAGTAGGAATACATTTATTAATGACTATAATAAATATATTTATTTAAAATATCGGTAAATATTCTGCACAAAATTAAAAAAAATCGGATACATAAGTAGTACAATTATGGAATGAAGTTAGTGTATTGTAGGTAGTGGTATTGTAGGTTAATCAAATGTATTCACTTAACAATCCAGAACTGACGCCGATCCCCTAGAAATAAAAGTGGGAGTGGTGTCGCATGTAACGAAGAAAGCGATAAAGCATGCTCTTTCGTGTAACGGTACTTCGTCCAGATGACATGGGAATCTTATGAAGCATCCCGTACGAGTCTTGTACTGTTATTATTTATCGATGATCGTTAATTGACCAGCACCAGTTTTAGTCGGTGTTCGAATCCAATTTTTCTGGGAGATTGAAATTAGTGATAAATACATTATTTTAATTTTAATCGAGAATTACAAATTAGGTTTTCCTAGATTTTTCTAATCTCACGGAGGAATGTCGTGATGATTAATTAAAACCGAACTTGATCGTACATATTAGATATAAAAAAAATAATAATGAGACTGTCATAAATGTATATGAAAAATGGTCATAGAGAATATAATGTATATAAAATTTTAGAGTTAGATACGGAATTATAAATTTACTAAATATAGAAGTAATGTTCATGTCTTTGTATGCTCGTGATATTTAAGAGAAAGGATTGTCGTATTTTTACGTGGCTTTTTACGTTGTGTCGTATATTTCTCCGAGAAGGTTTATAGATATAGTCTTTACGACACCGGAATCCTTTCATCAATTCGCATGTTTGACGTAATACATAAACTATTCTAAGCGAACCAGTCGCACGTTGATTTAAGAGCAATATAAATCAGACATATAAATTAAACATACAAAAAAAAAAAACGTCAGTATGATTGCTTTCTTGCTAGTTATAGAACGAGACTTTGAGATTTTATGTGACAGTAAACAGATAAAAGTCAAATTATTTGTTTGTTACACATATTCGGTTTTAAAATCTATTTTCCTTCCTTTTTTTAAGAATTCTTGGGGCGTACGAAAAACTAATTAAAATGGTTTAAATGTGGTTAATTTACACCATTAAAAGAGTTCTGTAAAACCCTGAAGTTTAGAGTCTAAATTAATAATGAAGGTGCAGGGTCATGACTAGGCATTCTGATTTCTCGAAAAATGAGAATTCTCGATTTCATTTTTAAAATTTCTTGAAGAAATTATATAAATAAAAAAATGTATGTAATACAGTAAAGTATTGCAGATATTATTCTTAAAATAACCCTTTAAAAACACATGCCATCTAAAGTAAAAGTTAACATCCTCGTTCTTATTTTTGTTAAAAAAATTCGGCAGTAGAAAAATTCCTCTTGTTTTGTGTTGATGTTGTTGAACAAATACTGTGTTATTATGCCTTAAATTTATTGTAAGATTGTCTCTTGTATAATTAGTTTCATGCAGACAAAAAACTTCAAATCATTGCGTTCTGAATACCCTTTTTTTATTTTTTATTTCCGATACGACTTCATATTGATCAAGTCTCTGACGTTTATACAGTTGAGTCAAGTTTTTAACTGTAGAATTTTTTTATGGTTAGCCACCTAATGAAACATATATGTTATAACCAATAATTTATTTTGTATGTTCATCTTGATCCAAATATATTTTATTATAACAATATTACGTCTAAGTCATTGTTTATATTACTCTTGATGCCGGTTAGATTGGGTCAGCTGTTGAGTTACATTACATTTACATATATGGTTTATTTTCTGTTAGGTTCGGCTCGATTATGTAAAACCATTTTGATTTAAGTATTATATTATAAAGTTAAAATATATATACTTAAACCTCTACACGTTTGAGGAGCCTCGGGAGTTAAATTTTCGTTCGAGTTATCCCGAGGAATCAGTGTATGGGTCTAGCTCAAAATCCTCGCACAGTCCTTTGATCCAAATTTCACCAATCATAAACTGTCGCCGCTGGTGCGTTTATTGGTGTTTAGACATATTAAGCCCAACCTGACTCTTAACTTTGCCAGCTTAAAGTCAGGGTAAACGCAGAGCGAGCGAATCCAGCAACGAATTGAGACTTAATTGTTTTGAACGCGGGTTGCCTTAATTGGTGAATACACCCTAGCGAAAACCTCGGATTAACAAAGACGTTCTGAGACCGACGGGCTTAGCACTTAACTAATTGTCAACTCTATATATCGTTTAATTGCATTACTATATTTATGAACGAGTATAAAAATGCATAATCTATTAAAACGAAAATCACTCAAATGTCGACTAGTAAAATTTGATTTATTATTGAAAAATATTTTTTATTGCTTCCTATCATAACTCACAAAGTTCACTTCTTGTTTATCGAAGATTTCTTTATTGCGCGAATATAATTCTCGATGGAGTCTTGAATTTTTAATCTAAAAACTGAGCTATAAATTTAAGGGCGGGCGAAAGCGATTGGACATTAATGTTTCAACCAAGTACAAACAACCTTAGGGTGTACGAACGTAAAATTTTCTCCCAATCTTTATCCTAATTCAAATATAAAATTATAATTTAGTATTGATCATTATGACAGCATATTTTTCACTTTAGAATAAAATTTAAAAGAGGTAAAATTTTATATAAATATTTTATAATATAAATATAAAAACTTTAAGGTGAAAAATACTTCTTTCGTCTTTCTATTTTTGCGCCTAGTGGCAACCATTTATACAGCAAGTTTAAGTGCATTACTTAAAGAAATTTAAGTGTTTATAGAAAAGGTTTTTATTATATATAAATATTACAAAAATAGCTTATTAAACGTATAAAAATCAACGTAGCGTATTATTAATATTTCATATTTTATAATTGATGGTCCAGGAAATTTGTTTTGAAGCGCTTTACGATTCAATAGCGCGTTGTTATAATTAAAACGTGCCACGTAAATCAGTCTTGAATTTCAGTGACCCTCAGAAAATTGGGTCAAATTACTGGTAAAAACAATACTCCTTACAATATAATATTTGAAATGAACATTCAATATAAAATATTCAAAACGTGCGTGAAAGTGTAACGATTGTATGTATGCGAAACAATAAAACGATTGAATGTATGCGGCATTTTTCGTATATAATTAATAAATAAAAAGCTGGTGATGAGTTTTTTAATGAATAAGAGAGTCTGGCATTAGAGGTATCGAGAAACTACCATACTTAAAAAACTTGTATAATTTTTATAAAAAGAGAAAATTAATGACTTAAAAAATAAACCAAACCTAATTTTTAAATTTGCACACGATACATTTCACGATTAAAGATGCAGTGCTTATGATTTTTTTTATCAAAGTTATTTAGTAATGACATAATCAGACTGGTGTCTTACAACAGATACCATACCAAAAACTAATTACAGAAATCCAATCGCGTACGACATGAAAATCCGCCGACATAAAAAAAGTCAGTTGACGCTAAGTAAATTTTTTATACTTAAATTGCAATAGT
The DNA here is from genome assembly GCF_051122295.1 of Plectrocnemia conspersa. Classification (NCBI taxonomy): domain Eukaryota; kingdom Metazoa; phylum Arthropoda; class Insecta; order Trichoptera; family Polycentropodidae; genus Plectrocnemia; species Plectrocnemia conspersa. Next base: position 12,732,583 of record NW_028277176.1, read on the forward strand.
GATAATGTATTTGTCACAATTTAAAATTCAGAAGCCATAGTTTATACACAAAAAAAACTTTCATCAACGAGAGAAAATGCCATCTTTCAATTAAAATTAGCACGATGGTTAAGTGGTCAGTGGCTAATAACTAAAATACATGGGTTTAAATCCCACATTTCTGCCAATTCTTATCATGTCTGGGAGTACGGATTAGATATTATTATGTAATTATAATCTAATTTGCCTATATTTTCATAATCTAATAAATAAATATTGTGATGAGTGAATAAAATCAAGCTAGTTTGCACATAATGCCATTTATTGATTGTAAGTTTTTAATAGAGCAAATATTTTTTATTTACTTTATTAAATATCATTTCGGTTTTACTTATTGTAAAGCATTGAGCTAACACCAATCATGTTTTAACGATATATTTACAATACATAACTTTAAGAATCAGGTAAAATAATCCGCATTTAAAACCTATGGTATATTCTCAGACGATAGTGAAAGAGACGATGCGGAGTTTTTCTATTATATTATAATATAAAAGTCAGGTTTTTGCGTCAGATATTTCATTAGATTAATAGAGTTCGGCTAAGCAGAGCCAATTAGCATACCAACTTTAAATATCAGATTTGATACAAGGCCATAGGGCCGCCGAGAGCGAACCCAGGCCCTGACAAAACAATGATTCCGGGCCTCATGACAAAAATGTCATTTTATATGTTTTTTAACATCGTAAAATAATTTCTTGAATAAATAATAGGTACAAGTTAACCCTTTCTGTGCTACAAATAAATATAAAAATTAGCCATCGTTACGACATATTTTCTGAAATCATATTTTATGCGAAATATTTTAATTAAGCATTAACCTGATGATTAGTCATGTTTTCTTTGCTGCTCAGTGTTGTTATATAGTGAATTTAAAAAAACGCTCGATTATCAAGCGTTTATATTGAGACTTATTATAATAATATTACGAGTGAAATCGAGTAAAGTACATCTAAACCAAATTTTGATTAATAGAAGAGCGCAAAAAACAATTATCTCTTCTCAGAAGTCAAAAATCCACGTCAAAAGCAATAAAATCGTGCCGTTGCCGTCGCAGTGGGAACGCTCGTTACCGAGCGTTCCCACTGCGACGGCACCGACACGATTTTATTGCTTTTGACGTGAATTTTTGCCTTCTGAGAAGCGATAATTGTTTTCGCGCTCTCCTATTGACCAAAATTCGGTTTGAATATACTTTGAATAGCCCTTTCATAGTAATATCGGCTAAGTAAGCTATCATATTTTAAAAAAAATAGTGTAATATATTTTTTTATATTAATATATTACTTTAATGAATGTTTTTGTGTTAAAACTTTTGAGTTATCTATAAGTAGCGTTAAATTATCAGATTAGGAACGAAATAAAGCATAAGATATACCTTAATTTTAAAATAGGTTTTTCATATTGATTTTCGTTTTAAATTTTAAATATGAATTATAAATATTTTTATGATAAAGTTCCATATTTTTATGTATGTATGTCGTGCAATTTTGTACTATTGTTTTATTTTATATATAATTAGGTAAAAATATCTATGTTTGTATGATTATTATTTAAAAAGGCAATATCATTATTGAATGTCACTTATTAATAAACCGCTATAAGGTTTATTTAAAATAATGTATTAAATAATTTACCTTGAATGAATTGAAATGATTGTCTATTATATATTGTTAGTACACAGAAAAGCTTTGTGCTAACGCCTGTCATGTTGCAGCAGTAGATTCGCAGTAATTTTATATGTATTTAGGAATTAGTATGTCTATTTTTAAATATTGAAATATAATTCTGAATTAAACGTGATAAAAAATTCAGCGTAAAAAAGTGTTAAATATATAAAATAAAATATATTTTTTCACTTTAAATGATATTTAATCCAATTATGAAATTTAATATTCATAAAAATAAAAGGTGTTCAGCTTCACGATTAAATTTGAAATTCAATTATTGTATAAATGGTGCAATTTTTAACAAAGACCCGTAAAAAATGGAGCGAAAGTAATAATTTAAAATTTCAAAACCTATCTGGTGGTGGTGAGCTGCCAAATCGAGTGGAAAATTCGAGTTTTCATCGCTCTTTTGTCACATCCAATACGACATTTTATCATCCTGGCGACAAAAGCTTGACGATGTGGGGATTATTGAGGAGTTTGGACTCTTGGCAGCTTTATATAACAAATATCTTAGCGCAAAAAGAAATATCAGATTTCGACGTAACTTGCGAAACGAACAAATTTCTCCGTCAAACATGACTAATGGCGTTTTAAAATTATGTTTTAAAAGTCTCAATATCGAGTTTCATGCGACGTAATTCATATTTTTTTTGGGAAAATAAATTTGAGGCAAACGTGTGAGAATAGTAACGACAATAAATTATGTGCGGACGCGGTAGATTGCTCTTATTTAACGCTAGACTTAATACTTGCTCATCTCTAAATAAATCCCTCGGGAACAGGGATATATGAACTGAACGTACCACATCCAACACTGAATCTCACAAAGTTCTATACATATTCATTACATAATTTAATTATACGCTCAGTTGAAAATATGTGGATGTTTTTCATAAAGGCATTCAAAAAATGTATCATATAGATATGAATGAGAGCAAAAATATCTTTTGTAGCAGTAGTAAAGCATATTTTTAGTTAATTTGTGGTCTGCAATGAAACTAAGCAATATTAATGAAATATAAATTTAGAATAACAAACTAAAACTTTATTTTTATTTAACGTTAATGCTGTTAAACTTGATTTAAACCTACGTTCAAAATATAACAAAATGGTCTAAATAATTTGTATTTTGTTCTGACATATATGTCAGGGTGTATTTTTATAGGAGACAAAGTTAATTTGTTATAAATGATTATTGTGTAACAGTCTTAAGGCAATTTATGCATAGTTTATATAATTATTGCTATATATTCGTAAAGTAAAAAGCTTCTAAATATCGGATTTCATAGCTAGACCAGGCTTAGGGAAGAGGGAAGCCGCTGCTTTCTTGGTCGATGAATGACGTAGCTTCACTTCATACGAACTCGTGTGTTTCGAATCGGGCGCTTAGGTGATAGTTATTATTTAAATGTTGGACGAAGCAAGTTACAAATGGAAGTATGGATATAGTGGAAGTGTATTAAAACGCATGTACTACACATGCACTTTTGTACACTTGGTTTTCTAGGGGATTTCGTTAATGTCACACTTATGTCTGTTAAGGTAAATTACAAAGATTTCTAATTGTAATTAAAGTTGAGGTATTTCTTAAAGTGCATATCATTTCCAGGTAGTCATTTCTTTAATTTCTTTTCATTTTATCTTATATAATATGACTCGTTATACGTACTTTATAACATGTTCATAGATATAAGTAAAATATATACAACTCGTTTTTAATTATATGTATATTTGTTAAATATATCAAATCAAAAATAGTTTTTTTCATATCCAATTTTCTAAGCATATTTTTGTTTATGGTCTGCGTCGTATTTATCTAAATAGCAATTGTTATTAGCTGCCGTGGATCCAGAAGCTCTAGGATAAATGTAGGATATTTTTGTTAAAAAATATTGCCTTAAAATAAATTGTCTTTTACTATCGTGTCAGTATATTGTAGATTTTTTTTATATATTTTACTCATAAATTTTAATTTTGCGTTGCATTGCAATTTTATTTATAAACTGTAATTCACTTTCGAGTAAATGTGAAGGTTAAATCGGTTTGACATATTTCATTAAGAATCATGTCAAATGTTCCACGGTTTGCCCGCAACTCGATGTTACACCGTGAAAATAGATAACCTTACCGAATACTTCGATAAATAAATTTCCGATGCCTAACCAAGGGATGGGGTAACCGAGAGGAGATGACTGAAATCATTTATAGAACGTGAAGCGAAATATTAGGTTTGAAATAAACAACAGAAAAACAAACATTTCAATCGTTGACAGATTCAAACGATTAAAAATCAGCTCAAGGACTTGGAAAAGTAAATATTTAACTAATCAAGGAGCAATTGAGATGCAAAATATAATTCGCGAAGAAAAATTATATTGAAATAAATAAATCTACGATTACGGAAATATAAAAAAGATCACTTAAAACTAATACAAATGAAGAACATCTGCTAATTTTATTTGTTTAACTATATGAAATGGAATATTGCAGTATGTACTCGGATAAAGAGCGATACACTAAATACTTATTGGCTAAACTGTACTTGTTCATTGAATAAAGTCATGATCTTAAAATGAAAAAACAGACTGACGCTGTATGCGGTAGCGCTACAATACTTGCAATTCAATTTTTTAGCGTGACCATGACAACACGGTCAACTGTGAAATCTGCGTTATAATATTATACATCAATCGTAGTGTTGTAAATCTTGTGATATAATTCAGTGGTGTGCATAGTTACATTGACCGTTATAAAAATTCAGTTTCTTCAATATTTAGTGACTCAGGGTTACGGTTAATAAGCAGATATAATAGTTTATAAAAATATGTCAATCTTACTCATAGTATTAAAAAGTGATTTAAATAGTGACTGTAAGACATCAATTCTTGTAATCAAAACAGCACAACGATTGTCACATTCCACAACCATGTAAGTATAAGTTTATTCAAAATATTGAAATATTTCGCACACTCGGGAGTCAAAGAAATGACAATACTTTCCTCGTATGCTGCACTTATCATGGCACAGATTCGAGGAGAATAGAAAGGTACGATAAATGCAGTCTAAGAAACTCTGAAATATCTTTTTATTTAAAAATAAGTATTTAAAATATTAGCGTTTTGTATATATTACATATGTATGTATGAATGTCACATTATAGTGATTGTTTTTTTAAGATAATAATTTCCATTTGAGTGGTCTCTTATTTAATTTAGCGTTTTTCCTATAATATATTTATTTTGCAACATTACAACCGCCCTCGATGTACGCCTACGCATATAATATTTTACCACCAAATAATAAGGTGAATTCTTAGAATCATAATTGGAAGAATTCGGTATGAAAAATCATGTTATATTATCGTCTACGTCGTATCGATATAATTTTACTGTTTGATGCTGTAATATAAAGAGGACACATTTCAATTAATGTAAAGCAATTTGCGATTTTTCTGTCTTCAAAAAGAAAATGTCTATGTAGTACTAAATTTTATTTTATTAGCTTAAAATTAAATTATATTCATTGCTAGATTTTAAAGATAATAATAATTGAAATAATAATACTCATGTTATGAAATTACTAACATTTCCTAAAGTTCATTGGAACAAAGATGATAAAATAATCAAGCTGATTTGACATATTACGATCCATAAATATTGTAGCACCCACCTGAACCTGTAATTGATTTTGCTTAATAAAACACGTTGTTTGTTCTCTTTATGTATAAATCGACATTTTTCTGTTACTCATAAATTGGAATTCTATTAAATAATATTTATCTCGTTCATTAATACATAATTGTAGCTTATTTTATTTAAGAGTTTTATTGAGATATTTTACTATATAGAGATGAAGAATTGATTTAAGTGTATTATATTTTTTTATGTACGTCTCTATCTTATAATACTTAAATTACATTTATTAAGAAAATAACTATTTTCATTCGCTTTTTTAATTAAACTTTCTTTTACGACTCAATGTGTTATTCGAATTAGCCAACTTTGACTCCGAGCTCTGCAAGTCGCAAAAGGGAGAGCGAAATTGCAAATTAAAAGCCATTCAGAGTGTGGATGAACTCCTATAACATTTTTTTGCTAGAGATTATACTCATTATATACACTTCGCACAATGGGGGTGATAATTCCGCTATTTGTCGCCCACATTTTACAAGGAATGTATGCATGGCGATCAATCATCCGCACCATCAATATTTGACTTGCAAAATGCTCACACGTTCGAAATAACCCCTGATCTATTGTCCATTTTGACAACATGTGCTTAGAGATTATTATCACTATTGTGTTAGCGAATTAATTTAAGATACTGAATAAAGTTAAAGTGTTTTTTCGTTATATAGCCCAGACAAAGGTACAGGGTTCATTTTACAATTAAAAACAAACTTTATCTGGTATCTAATTATAAACTTTATGTATCCATTGCCTGTAACGACTACTTAAATAATTGTGTTTCAATTTAACTTATAAAAAATATTTTTAAGGACTGTAAAGGGTTAGTGGAATCGCACAAAAGCCCTCTTTACGACTAGAAAAAAAGGGTTCCCATAAATAACACGCTAGGATTCTCCGGTGCATTGAATGAATGTTTCTTTGTTACGAAACGGTCACAAGAAACAACATATGACCAAAAAATAAATAACAACGTAAGGCCACAATATTCCCGTTGCACAATTCGATCTCGGAGATGTCTATCAAGCAAATGTCAGATTCTAAAGGCGTATACATATTTCGTTGTTCTAAGAAGCGAGTGCAATGATTGGCTGGACAATCGCTGCATGATTGTGATTGGTCAGAAAGTTCTGTAGTCTTGAATACCTAAGCCTACTAAGCAGCCGCTTCTACTTTAATCAATAGATTTGTTTCAGTGAAGCAGTCGTCATGGATTGCCATGAGATTAATTTAATTAACTCGAATGACACAGTACTAATATTATCCATTAAGTTTATGGTAGTTAAATAACTGCGTATTGGTGCCACACAATTTATTATTTTAATAGTATTCAAAAGAAGTAAATTTATTCTAGGGCTATTTTATACCTTAGAAATAATATCATACATTTAAAGCTTAATTGTTATACAGAATTATTTTTATTAATGATTCTATGATGAAAATATGTATTTTTATATATATATATATTGCTTTGACGATTTCATAGTAGACTTAAAGACGCAATTTACATTTGATATCATAAAGTGTAATTTAAATAAGCTAATCCATCATTTTAAGCTGGGCAAGAACCACAATGTAGCAGCGCTGATGTTATTATTATTATTATTAAAATCCTCCATTTTAAGTGGTATCTATTTACATTTTTCGTAGCAGCAAAAAAACAAATAATTTATTTGAGCTTTTCTTCATAATCTATTATTTTGAAATAGTTTTATGAATGAATAATAAGTAAAAATAGCTTTATACGAAGAAACCTCTACAGTTGATTATAAACAACTAGATTAAAACCATCTGACATTTAAAATGATTAATATAAATATTTTAATTATTAATAATGTTTTAGATAAAGTTTTGGAGTAGTTGAAAGTATGACTTAAATATAAAATAATCCATTTATTTAATCAAAAACATATTCATTAGGAATTTTATTATGTTTCTTAATAAAGAACCATATTAAGTGTTTTATTATAATAACAATTTTTATAGGCATTTATTTTTTAATGATACTTTTATATACTCTATAAATGAGCATTTTAAGAGCTTAGTGAATTTATTAAACGAGAAGCTTATTACTGAAATATTTTCTTAGATGTGCTATAAAAATTGTTATATAAATTGCTACAATAGCACAGAAAATAGGATGTATTATACAATAAAAAACACATTGTATGTAATAAATAATAAAATATTACATTGCTAAATATAATTAATATAATACCTCCGTGAAAATAATTATAATTTTTAATTATATTGAACTTAAAGATATTATATAAATATTAAAATATATTATAAGTTAGCATATATATACATGTTTATTAAAAATATAATTATTTATATAATATTATATCCAATAATTTTACGTTAAGCTTTAAACCACGCACGAAATTTCAGCATTTCGCCATTTGCAAAATGGAAAAACGTAGAAGCTTTCAGTGGAACTTCAGCGAAGCTTCCTGTGGGGCCATTGCCACTCTTAAATGGCAACTACTTAAAATAGTCTTTTTACCCAACAATGTCACACCGCCTTAAGCACTGCTTTTCTATAGCGAAATCTTTACACCGGATAACATAATGGTGTAGTACCGAGGAAAAAAAAATAAATGACCACCATAATTGCATCACAGTTTTAGTCTGAGCTCGTTTTTATCTTAACAATCCGTTTTGTGTCTAGTTTTATCTCGTATACACACTCAGAATGCTGTAAAACAGATAAACGCAAAAATCTCTGCACAAATAAACCGTCAATCGAAACAGTTGTAATTATGTTAATTTTTAGAATAAAACATTTAAAAAAATTACAATCACTGAAGTATATATTTTTACGTTTAGCTTTGATTTTACAAACTGATACCTTTAAATAAAATATGTCATTTCTATGACATTTTGATTAAATATGAGACAAGTAATAATGTGCTTTATCATACAGATTTCGTAATAGATTTGGGTATTATTTCAGGCTAGTTAACACTCACACTCACTGCGAGCAAAGCTTTGCTTAGACTGAGGTTAAATATAATCTGTCACGTCACGCAGACTTGAGTAAAAACACAGTATATTAGCCAAGAAACAACCTTCTATTTTTATTATCATTAAATATATGATATAAAAGACATAAGCGGTAAATCCAGATCTAAACTAGGAAATGTGTTATGATTAATTATTGCGCAGTATTATCAAACATATATCTCTGGTCTGGTTGTAAATAATAAATTTAATTTATATATAAAAAATAAAGTTTATATGATAATAAAATAATGTATGTTGAACACAAATATTTATAGTCATGTCTGTGTGAATCTGAGAGAGCATTATTAGTGGGGTTTATATTAAATCCGGCAATTCTCTTTTTGGTGCCACCCAATAACGAAGTCAGTTAATATAATATCTGCACTTAAGTTTTAAGATAACTTTAAGAACGGGGGTAAAATATTCCTTTATAATAAGAATAATTATCACGCTTTTTATCGAATAGTCAGATAATGTTGTTCTGTGCTCATCAGGATATTTACAGTTTGTGTACATATTTGTATATAGCCATTTTAAATTTATTGATTTTACTGTTTTATTATTATTAATAATATAATTATTAAGCTGTTATGCATTATATGTATATAAATTAATGTAATATATATACATATTTACAAAATAAAATGCTTATGTTTAATATAAAGAAAATATTATAATATTTTATATTAAAAATAATTAAAAATTAATGTTTTTGAGCTATACATGCTGTATTTTAATTATTTATCTACAGTAGGTCGATTCTCAAAATCTCTTATTTTAATGGACCTCCAGTAATATGAAACCAACATTATTATAATGGAACGGTGGGTGGAATTCCAAGAAATTTAACGCTTTCCTTTTATTTTATCATGTTTGTTCAAACACTATAACTACCTTAATTATTTTTTTAGTAATAATTAAATTATTAAAAAAGATAAATTAAAATATTTTCAGATATCTTTATAATATTAAAAGTAATTCGATAATTAATATTTTATTTACAACTTAAACTTTTATCCCCGAATTTTTGAGGAAAGAATAAAAAGTTTGCAGTGATTGTTTCATTTTAAACTACTGTAGACCGTAATCTTGGTGATTTTAAAATTAACGTGTATTTTTTTTATTTAAACAAATATTTTATGATTTAGATACAATAATGATTTTAAGGGTTGAGCTCTAACGATCTTTTTATGTAGTTATTTTATTCCGAATTTGTAATGATCACGATCACGATCAAAATTCAAGGGTATTGTATACTATAAAAGTATGAAGTAAAAAATTAGAGCTGAAGATTTTTGTGATTAATTACCAAAATTAAGCACCGTATTTTAAAAAAATATATCGCAATTGATAAATTAAATTAAATTTGGTAGTTACTATTTTACTATGACAATGCGCGAATTTATAAAATATTTTAATTGGGATGTTATTCAGCATTAAGCTTTCTCTCTTTTTAATGATCATTTGATCAATAGATTTTATTTTTTACATAATAAAAAATAACCAGGTCAGGTAAAAAAGCTCTTTATTATTTTTTGCATCAGTTACAGGAATTTTATTTTATTGGAGAGATATAAAAATATGAGCACCAATGGAAATTATATACTTAATTAAATTATTAAAATATCCGAATACGTAAATAGTTTTGCGTCAACCCATAATATGTGGCATTAGCAAATAAAAAAAGTCCTGAAATTTGCATTTTTATCTAACAAATAACGTATTTAACGCGTGCTTATCTTTTGGGTCCATCCGAGCCTTTTGGGAAATTGAAAAAATCTATCTGATTAAGAAAATATTTAAAAAATAATTTTATCGAGTTTAAACTATTTTTCGTTAGATTAAAATTACTATCGAACATAGTTTAGCTTCTTGAAAAACTAATTATTTGTTAGAACAAGCATATTTGCGCAATTTTTAATATGAAAACGAGTACGAGCTTTTATTATTAGATGCATAACAAGCTTTTGTTATGGTATAGCATAATGGTTTGATGTATTTACAAATTATACAAATATAAAGCCCCGATTACCCGAAGCTATGTTATTTCCATTAATAATATACACTCATTACCGCGTAAAATAGTAGCTGAAGTCACTTAAAAATTAATAAATAAAAGTAGCAGTGTAGAATGGAAATAGAGCATTAAATTATTTAAATATAATAAAAACGCTTTAAAGAAGTTGCGACCATCGCGATATATTGACCGATATTAAATAAACACAGTGAATTAACCACAAAAAATATAATTTTATTAAAAAATATTTCTTAGTAACACTATTTTTATAAACTGCAAGTCAGTCAAAATAAATACAAATTATGTGTAATCCAATTTTTATTATACTAAGCTCATTAAAGTTATTTGTCTATACAACTAAAAAATAATTAAAATGATACTTTTGAGGCAGAAACATATATTTTACATTTCAAAAGTTTTAGATTCATTGTTTAATATATTTATATTGTTTTTTTTTTTACTTTTAAAAGTTCAAGTTACGTAACGTTTTTAGTTTCTGCTTACTTTAATTACTAGTTACTTTCAATTATATCGTGTTAACCTAATAAAGTTATAACTTGAAAATATTTCAAATTCAGTTTCATGTTTTATGTTTAAATCTCATTGAAAGTTTTTTTTTTCACATTTAAAGGAATAAATGTTTTTAATTTCCATACTATAGTTAAATCATTCTGTAAAGAATTTTATTAAACCATATTTAGTTAAAGGTATCAAAAACGTTAATTAAAAATGATTATATAATATAAAATGTTCTTATTAATTTTTTTCAGTAAAAAAAACAATTAACGAAACAAATAAATCCTTTTGTATTAATTTTAATATGGCAATTCTGTACTTTAATACATTTAATACATGTATTGTGTTTCAAATAAAAGTTAATCTTCACTTTTAAAAAGCACGCAAAACGTTAGCCCAGTTATAGCAAAAATGTTATAATATAAATATTATAAAAAACGAGCAAATGTTGACAAAAAAGACGTGTATCAAATGTATGTACATAAATACACGTATCTGTATATTTTTGTGATTATTAATGATACATGGTCGATATATTTAATTTAGGGTGTCTCGTCGGTTATTGATAAGGGAAGCTTTTTGCCGACGTTTTCGCAAATGGCGTAACTGTGTTGACTTTAGACATTTTTCAAATAGGCAGCTCGTTTGAGGGAAAAGGAAGAAAATTGAAAAAGGCATACATACGTATATGAAATACCGTCAGGATATAAATGTGTTTCGGCTCATACAAATTTGGAACGTGAAAAAATGCGACTCACCTTTTCGAAATGACGATTCCCAACAGTTTAATATATTACATAAATATATGTAATACATATTCATAACAATATTTATAAAACTAGTATTGTATATATTTTTTTATTTAACGGAATATTTATTACTTATGTAAAATATAGTTTTTCGTCATGCTACACAAATGTATTTATTTTAAATATATAAAAATACAGCTGTTTCAATAATATATGTGATTATCATGCAATTTTATATCATTTAAAAAACAGGATAATTAAATATTAAATACATGTAAAAAAACACATTGTAAACTTTATTTATTGACATTTTTAAATGACGATATACTATTATACATATTTATATATTTTGACTGCAGAGCGTCTTTATATTAATATTTCATAGAGAATCAGAAAGCTGAAATGAAAGCAAGTATCATTGATATGACTGTTAATGTCAATGATGGTTTTTTGAGTTAGAGCTTTGAAAACGTTACCTTCACATTCATAATCTACACCACAAACATCAATCCACTGTGGTGTGATATAAAGCATCAGATTTCCCGGCAGATTCTTTTCGTGAACGTGACAATGTTTGTCGATGCGAAAATCGTTCTTTTTTATCTCGAATCGTTTCCGTTATCGCCTTCGCTTTTTTCAGTCCCTCCATTAACTTCCCAATCCGTTCCGATCCGCGAAAGCGGTCCGGACAATTAAAGATTTATCTCGGATTTAAGTTTCTGCGCTCGTAAAAACACTGAGGCGATCGATCGATCCAAGTTGATATTTTTTTATTAGTTTGTGAAAATGTCCTTGCGAAAGATTACTAGGGGATGAGATTAACACGGCCGTTACAGGCAGTTTAACGGTGGCGGTTATCTCAGTAATGGTTCGACGATTTTCCATAAGGCGCGAGCTAAACGAAAATATAGTACTTCATAGTTCTAGGGCATAAACGTATGCGAGCAAGATATTAAGATTATTTTATCATAAAATTTACCGGATCGCTTGCGATAACATTCCATTATAAAATATATAAAATATTTAAGGTACTCCTAAAAATTATCATTCAGAATAAAATAGGCTTTGTGGTGATTAGATTTGGTCAATGTCTGATTAATTTTTGCTTAATACTTTATTTAGAAGTAATTGATTATATTTATTATAATACTTGTGGAATTATTAATAAGCATTTAATTTAACAAAAATATTAATGAACATATTATTTTTATCTACCAGCACATTTACGTGTTTTGTATCTTATTATATTTATAATGCAAGAAACTCTTTTAGATCAAAATCTGTTAAATTAAACGACAATCCTTATTGTAATGTTGAATGCTAAACAAATTGGGAATTGAAGCAAATTGGAGCGTAAAGCAGCAATTTCACATCGTTAAAAGTCGAGTAACTGCGTTATTGTTAGTTGTGCTATTACTGTGCATTGTAGAGTAAATATTTTTAGTTTAAGAAAAGATCAATAAGATCATTTGTCATGCATTTAAAAAAATACAGTGTCAAATTTTTTACTGGTACTACTTGTAACCAAAATAATAAAATAAAATATTTAAATACATCCCAATCATGTAACTATTCCATACGTTTTAATAATATTTACATATTTTGGTAGGTATACTAGCCTTAATACAATATATACATTCAACTAGTAAACTTTAAATGTATTTGTAAATTAAAGTAAAGATGTTAATAAGAAAAAGTTGTAGTAAAACTCTACTGGGTATTATTAATACCGAAATATTTAAATCAAATATCTAAAAACTATTCAGTTTAATATCATTTACTGCGTAGCTTCTGTTAAATCAAAGAAGCCACTTCGTTTGATTGTATAAGTAATAATATCTTCGGGCAACAGAAGCAATTATTTTCACAAAACGTAGACAAACTTTGCCACCACCCTCCTAAGTAAAGAGGGTAATAACGTAAAATGGAAAACAAGTGTTAAATACCTAGGCTTATACCTAGACTCAAAGCCTCAATTTATTAAACATATTTTGGAACTTAGCTCTGAAGGGCTTGTCGCCATTGCGGCCCTTAGACCGATATTTATCAGAAAAAGCGCTCTAACTATAAAAAATATAACTATTAATTAGACCCATTTTAACATATGCCTGTCCAGTGTGGAGTACCACTAGTGATGCCATTTTTTCTAAATAAAAGCCCTTTAAAACAAAGTTAAAAAATACTATACAACACACATTTTTATACTAATCTTAAAAAACTGCATATAAGCTTTCGAATACCAACAATTACAGAACGTCGCAGTAATAGTCACGCATCCTTTCCAAACAAAGAGTAGTTTTTTCTGGTACTTATTTTTTATTAAATCTTCCGTTGTAACATGTCAGGCGTAAGCCTAATGCATTACAACGGGAAAAATCTGTATCAACTGAGTAAGTCAATGATATTATCAATACATACAAATAAGTATTAACCACTTCCTGAAAGTCTAAATTATTACGTGTAATAAAATTTATAACCTATAGATGTAACTGCAGTTGGGACTGGTTTTTAATAAAAGCGCATGTTTATGAATAAAAATTCGAGTGCCGGAGCTAGAAACCGCAACCTCAGAGTTAGTAGTCTGAGACGTTACGGACTACGCTATTCCGTCCCTAGGGGGTCTTACAAGTGATTAACGTCTCGAAACGGATATGCTAATAGGTGGTCATTGAAATATTAACAATTATTAACGCAATTGTTTTTTCCCGTTATCTCTTTTTCATTGTTAGGCATTACTTTCTAGACGAGTGGGTATTTATTTATATCTGCTTGAAATGAACGTTGGAATGACTTCTAAATTAATTATCTAGGTAGTTAAAACCCTTACAGGGTTTCCACTTGAGTCTGTTTTTTTTCAGTGAGTGATTAAATTGTCGCGACAATTCCTTAGTGCTATGTTTGTTCAATGATCCGTTTATATAGTATTCAAAGATTGTCATAAATATATGGTTAAATATACCCCAAACATAATTTTAAGTCCATGTAAATATACATTTATTGATATTACTTTTGCGATTGAAAAAACAATTAAACTATCACAGATTTTATATTAAATGTCCTCACGGTCACTTTGCTGAAACAAAGAGTGTTTCCTTGATTCATACCGCTATTCAACAAAGTTTACATATACTCACAAAAAAGTCTCACAAACTGTCATTCGCTGTCTGTTTATATCCAGCAAACTTTTCTTTTATTTTCCCAACAAAAGGAAAATTTTAAATCATAAAAATCAATGTGGTTTTTATACGTTGCCGTATATTTAATATATAGATATATTAAAAGTGTTTTTAAAAAGCTAACATAAACTTTTTTTGAGCATACCTACTTAAAGCCGTGAAAATGAGTATCAGTCCGTTTTGAAAGATTTGCTCATTATTTGCGCAAAATGTTGAATATCTTCAGAAAAGCGAGAAAAAAACGTCAAGAACGTACTCGATGGACACCTTTAAGACAAAATCGAACTTTTGAACGAAAGGCACGTTTTCAATTTCATTCTTTCGCAGGGCGTGAAAGACGAATTTGTTATATGAAACGCCTCTTGGTTAATCGACGAAAAGTTATTAGCTTTCAATTCGGATTTGTTCTGGCGTAAACAAAAATATATTATA
This sequence comes from Plectrocnemia conspersa, assembly GCF_051122295.1. Taxonomy (NCBI): domain Eukaryota; kingdom Metazoa; phylum Arthropoda; class Insecta; order Trichoptera; family Polycentropodidae; genus Plectrocnemia; species Plectrocnemia conspersa. The sequence continues at coordinate 12,747,877 of NW_028277176.1, forward strand.
TACAATTGTGCATTAGAGAAAAAAAGAATTAGGCTTAAGACAGATTATTCCAATTCATGTGCTATCTTTATATATCAATATTATCTTTGAACGCTTTTATTTACCATAATATATTATTGTTTAGCCTTAAACTTAAATAATACTTTAATAAATAAGTATAATAACCAGCACGATAGATAAGTGATGTAAGTTACTGATTTGACTTGAAAGATCTTAATTCGAATCCCATATGAACCTTATTGTTTTTCAATTTCTATAATTCTGACTAATCAGAATTATTGATTATTATATAATAAAATTACGATTGATCATCACAAATTAAGTTTATCTTAATTTTCCTAACCTCACGGATGAATACCGTGATATTTAATTAAAATCGAGCTAGGTTGTATATATTAGGAATTAAAGATTCTCTAATATAAGCTACTTCAGATTATATGTATTAAAAAAAGCTGCTACAGCACGGGTATGGTATTTAATTAAATTAAATACAATAGTAATTTGTATAATGTTTTTTTCCCGTAAAACTGTACCTACTTACATATTTTGCGGTAACATGTGTTTCATATAATCTAATAGCTCCTGTATATGGTTGAAACTTTGTTCATAAATCATACTGAGTTACTAACATAAAGCAAAATCATTTATGTTATATAACATTTTTTCTCCCAATTCTCTATGGGATTTTCGGGAATTAATGTACTAATATTTTATTATCTTCCTGTTATGCTACGCTCACATTAAATTGTTCGTATTATAACTGTAATTCGACATTAAATACACATACAATATTTATGTATTTCGCTTGTTACCTAAGAGAATTATTCATTGTTATCTTGATGGTACTTAATGTGGTTTGATTTTTCTTCGTGTTTCAGAAAAATACAATTATACTGTGAGCTCTTTATTTGTATCATAAATAGTTATAATTTTACGCTTAGTATGATTTATTATTTATTTTTACATATACTTACATAAAAGCATATAGCATTCTAATTTATCATATTTATTTTGATCTTCCTGTAATATAAAAAAAATATTTGGTTTTTATAGTAAATTGAAAATGCGGTAAACTCCGATAAATAAACTTCGTTTATGCTAGATTTCCTACGACGGATATGTGAGTTCGTATTCGTCATTCGCTTCTGTTAAAATGAATCAATTTGCAATATGTGAGGTCAAGATTGGTTTATCACTTTTAAATGTATTTTTAATATATGTATTTAATATAATAATATACTTTTAAATTGTAATTATCAATTTATTATTCGCTTCTTTAGATAATTCATTTGTTTTTTCGTCGAGTCACATCAATGTATTTTGTTTATTTCTATCATTTTGATTCGAAATCCATTAATTTCTTCAATTTATTTATATATTTTCACTAAAATCTAGTAGTTACAGCAATCGGATGTACAAATGTAAGTTTAATATTTACTAGACCATAAACATTTTTATTAAAAATATAATAATGACATGTTTATATCACGAGTGTTGGTCTTATATGGACCATTGTATTTTTAATAACTGTAGCTTGTCTGAATCAAAAATGATTTTTTAATTCATTTGAATCAAATTAACATAATCTTAGCCTAACATATGTGAAAAATACATAATATTATTACAACACACAAATTTAATATTTTGTAAGAAAATTTAATTTTTATTATTGATTATATTTTAATTAATAATTCTTATTAAGTCTCTCCAATAAATTGAACTTTTTTGCAATATTTAAAAATTATTTCGGATTCTGCATACAAGTAATCTTTACCAATTAGTTATGATAGTGATTTCATATACATATTATATCAAGAATAAATAAATGCTTTAAAAACATATTTGTTTAAACGTATTTGATTCATAACATCAGTCTATGAGAAAAAGGATTAAGACGAATGTGGAAGTTCTTACACGAAAAGCCTTTTTCGTTAGAGATTGATATAAATGTATGATGCATAAATTTCATCATGCATTTTCTGCTACGAGGCGAATTTCTCGAGGAAAACGCATTTTCTGAAGAGAACAAGCATTCCCAGTTTGCGTTTTCAGCACAGTTAAATTTCATCGTATCGATTTTTCAATAAAAATACGTTCCAAACTGACGTAAAGTAATATGTAAAAGAACGAAAACGTAAGCGATGTAGTCTGTGAATATTTTTATACACTGAATAAAAACATATCTAAATATTTGATATTTTAAATAAAATATTTGCGTAATTGTAAAATTATTTGAAGATAAAAAATATTACGCTTTTATACTTTTAGCGAATCCTTTTTAAATATCCTCTGATAAAAATAAAATATTATTATTTGAATTAAGCACAACAAGTAAAAAGCTTGTCTCCTTATGTTTATAAAAGTCTATTGGTATACGTTTCAAATACATATTTTTAGAAATGATTAAATATGATAAATTTAAATTTATTTATTTATATGTAACGTTTTTTTTTAATGTATCTATTTTGTAGTGACAGCTTGCCATGCCAAATGAGATAACACTGCTTCTCGAAATCAGATTCGAATTATTTTTCATGAAAGATGTGCCTTCAATAAAATTTCGGGGAAGTTTTGATTTCAAGAAATTCACACCAGAGACCAGGGATAGCAAAAACTTCAAGCCACTCCATGGTCAGTAGAGTTCAAATCGTTATCTATTATATTATAATAAGGACCGCGTACAACGGACAATTTTAAGAAAGTCATATACGTCGCACGAAAATACGATTGTGTGTTGTTTTTGTTTCTATCTGCGCTGCAATAACGGTTATAGATAGTTTTTTTGGAATAGTAGCATTTTTTTAATAGTATATTATTCCATTTTGTTCTAAAAAACATCTAAAGATTTATTTTCAAATTATTATTATTCAATGCGTTTTTCTGATATTTCGTGAGTGACTATTTTCAGAACAATCGAAGTGAATAAACGGTTATCCTATAGGCAGATCAGTTTCAGAAGGCAAATATTTATTAAAATTATTAAAAAGCATGTTTAAATGCTTTATAAGTATCTGAATAAGATTAGAATTATCATTGTTTGAATTTGTTGTGGTTGCAAATAAAGAAAACATAGAAAACACTCCTTTCTTGTCTCTTTCAGAACATATTTTTTTAAATCTCAATCTCTACTGCTACTCCAAAATAATCAGGTAATGGTCCTCGAAGCTGTAAATTCAATTTATTTACCTTGTTAAATATGCCAAGTTCAAGGTCCATTCTTCTTTGTTAAATAACTTAGATTATACCATACGCTTATCCATAAAAAAGTATTGAATTTCTTTCTTCAATTCAAAAACACGCGATAACATTTTCCCCCTAGATAGCCATTTAATTTTAGTGTAGTACAAAATATTTTTGTGCTTAGAGCTCATACTATTACATTTATGCTGCTATTAGTAGGATTTATTATTAAATTTACAAATTTAATAGAATTATTTTAAATTTCTAAGAGTTTGGGGAAGCATTACTTTCGACGCCAGCACTTGACTATGGATTACATCGATTACACAGTCATAAAATTGATTGATTTGTTGTTAAGTATAACTTTTAAATGCAGTATTTAAAGTAAACTTTTATGTTATATAATGCAGCTTGAAAATTATATGTTTTTAGTACACTCTATACTAAAAACATATTGCTCAAGTGAGAAAATGTAAACGGTTCAATTGATTTGTTTTCTGGGAATTTTTTTAGTAGTTCTGTTGATCCATAGTATATAAAAAAATATAATATAATATTGGTGGATATACTAACATTGCTAGCTATAACACTGTATAAATATGAGTGACAAGTTTATAGATGAAGCGTCTGTTTTATAAAACAAAGTGTTCGAACAAAACGTAGATAAGCTTTTACTTAAAGCTGTCATCGTTCCGTTAGTCATTCAGGCCGCAGCACTTTAAATTCAGTTTGACAAATTTCTCATCTACACTTGAAGTTTCCTCTTTACAAAATAGAGATTAAGCAGCATTTATATTGGATTAATCTGGGTTGCTTGAAAAGTTTGCGACGATTCGTTTCCATTGTCGTATTTATCATATATACAGCTGTTAAATTCAATATCGATTGATTAAGTAGTTGCATAAATTGTTTGTATAGAGTTTTTTTAGTGTTGCTAGAAAATTAATAAAGTTTAAATTCATGATGTAGCAAAGATTTTTGTTAAAAAAGCTTAACGCTAACGAATATTTTTAGAATGTTTCGCGTAATAGAGCACCTTCATTTACAAATGGGCTGAAAAATTAAAACGTAGCTGCACGAGTACCATATTTCTTATTATCAGTGGTACACAACATGAAACCGATTGTTTATTGATAATATTTAAAATGGCTATGTGATGAACTGTTTAAATTCACTTAGGAAATTTTCGTATAAGCATCCTTTCAATTTAATTAGTTTTGTCTGTCTTCCATTTGTTTTCAAACCTCTGTTAATTAATAATCGCACCTAAGATTATACGATTATTATAACTCGTAACAACCAAACTTCTACAAACATTAATTAATATTGATGAATACAAGTTTCTGTTCTTTTTAAAGCAAAGTTATTTTGTTAGCCACCACACAAAAACGCTTATAAATTTCTCACACGAAACCAACATTGACACAATCGCTTTTTGAATATTTATCACAATAGTCTTTTTATAGGGTCAAAGACGGGAATAAGGGGGAATATGAAGATACAGAGAGAGTATGATAATGGGCCAAGAGGAGTGCACGATTTTATGTGCAAGACGAGAAAGTGTACGAGCCAACGAGACCCGTGTGAATTATCACCTATAAAAACTTTTTCTTTAAAAAAGAAACACTGTGTGTCTCTCCGCGAATACTCCGTTTTAAGGATAAGGATAAGCAACGTAGCTCTATGTATTATACACACCTTTTTTTATGTCAATCTCATTTTTATTCTAATGCCCAGCACCGGTGTGCGACAAATGGATTTAGAGTAATGAAGATTTAATATGGTTTTTATACTTTACATTTATTAAGCGACTCGCGGAAAGCAGCCATAAATGCTTACGTTTCACTTAGTCCTACCATTTTAACGATCTATGTGAAAATAAAGATGTTATTGATTTAAACGTAAGTAAAAATAATGTGATACGAATCCTTTATACTGGATCAGTTTTATTATGTAATATAATAGACATCAAAAATATGATTTGTAAACCATGAGAGACACTTATATTGAAACGGGTCGACAGGCTGATGTATTCATTCTATAACATCTAATTTAGATATGCTTAAAAATATATCATACTATAAGTAGAATAAATAATATGAAAAAACATTTTGCACACACAAACAGATACACATATATCATATAAAAATAAAGATTATATATATAGTTTTACTCATCTGTAGTTTATCTTCTTTCTTTTTATCGATCGTTTCAAAACATAAATATGACTTCTTAAATAGTATTTTAACTTCACTTAAAACATGCATTAGAACTTTAGCCTTAATTTATGACTTAGAATACATTAGAGTTTAACAATGTACTCAAATCTAGCGGAGCTTATGCCAAAGACAAAAGCAGCCGCTTTCACCAACATCCAAATTGGTCCAGTCAAGCGCTCACCTTGAATCTCTAAGAGCTAAGCCCTTCATAAATTATACGTCTAATAGAAGAAAATATAAATTATGGAACTTATGATTAGTTTTTTAGGTATATGTATTTTATGTATATGTACTCTTATATATTATTATTGTAATATGAATTTATTCATTTAAGCTTATATGTTTTTGTATGTATTAATTAGTTGTTTGTATTTATATATATAGTAGTAAGCTTATACACATATTTAGAAAATAAATATACATCTTAAAACCATTTGAAACAATTATGAAATAAATTACAAAATGCGACGCGATTCTATTTATTGGCATCCTGTACATTTATCACAATTTATCCGAAGAATATCGTCTGCGGAAATATAATTCAAGAAAAATAATGAAATATCCATTTTCATTTTGGCAGATTTCTCTCGTCCTTTTTACGGTGGAGAGATAAAATTTCCTAGAAAAAAGGTTTCGTCATAAGACAAATTAAGCATGAATTTCCCTCGTATTTATCATGCCCTTTTTACATTCACCGCAGACCATTTGGAGTGTCGATGTATTTAGGTAATCTAATATTTTAAATATGTACGTATATTCCTATATATATATATATATATATATATTATATATATTTTTTTCTTTCGGCACAATTTAATTAGAGTTTTAATTTAGAAACAGCTGCTTTACGAAACGTGTTATTGAAATGGCGAAGTGTATGCAAATTTTTGAGGATGCGCTCTGCAAGAGAATGGTAGATTAAAATGAAAGTAGAAATCTCGCTTTTACATCTGTTCAAGCTGCTTATATTATTCATTGTTAAGATTTATGCTAAACTTTAACAAAATGTGACATTGGGTATGCATGAAGTATTAAATTTAATTTCTTTATACTTGTGTCCGCATATTAAATTTGTCTGAAATAAAAGTTTCATATGACAATGTAAACAAATTCATTATTGATATTATCTCAATTACTCGTAATATATATAAAATACAATCTACTGAAATTACTTTTTGTTTTGTTCTTTTTGAATAAAAATATTATTGAAGTTTATTGTATTGAAAAGGAAGCGATTTTTGATTGGTATTTTGATTGTAATTGTATTAAAACTAACATTCTATAGTTGAATTATTTTTTTTATATTTATTTAATATAAAATAAATACCATATATTAGTAACCTTTATATTACATTATATTTTCTAATTTATATATAAATACTAACACATTCATCTTCAATATTTCTTAAAAATTTTACCATATAAATTAATCAATTATACTTTTACAACTAGTATATATATTTTTTATTTAAAACTACTTCCCTATTTTGTCATTTTTGCAACATCATTTTATCTAATTTATAAACATATCTAATATTGTTGTACAATTTTTTTATTTTTTATTTTAATAATCGGTCTAAAAAGTGAATATTGTTATTTGTATACTGTTTTTCTTAAATATGTTATATTTATTCACAGCAATGTAATATATTTACTTTATTACATATAAGTATATTTAAACTTTTTGGAGCATCACCCAATATAATTAACATTATTTTACATCGAACACGAAAGAAACGCCCTTAATTTTTTTGCTTTGTAATCTAATTAGATTAGATCTAATTGAATTGCCTATCCTTAAATAGTCGGTCGCGAATTCTCGTAAATTCGCTTTAATAAGTTAAAACCACTCGAGCGTAGAAATAGCATAATCAATGTATGTGAGTCGTGTAAAGTTAGCACAAACTTATAATGAACGGATTTTAACTTAAATCATATAATTCTCGAAAGTCAAGCATATGTTAACTAGGCGTTATTTAGTCAAAGATTATGTTCTGCCAAAATAGCAATTAATTAAACGCACATACATATACTTGGATATTTATGGAGTGTTGGCAGATTTATTGAATAAACACCTCAAGAGAGGCGGTTGATCAACTTTTGTCTCGTCTTATTTTTGTTGAGCTTTCTCCGTCAGACGAAACTGTCAAAATCGAGATGTTTCGTTTAGGAACTTTCAAGACGTTAATATTATTTGACTTTGATGAAATTCCATTATCTGTCAAGTGTTACATACATATATATTAATATTATCATATAATATTAAATTTATATTTGTACATATCAAGCAAAAAAAGCACAATAATCAGTTGTTATTATATGATATATGAGACCCTAATTTTTTTATATCCAATAATATTATTTAATAATTTCGAAGTCTTTTAGTGTTTTTAATATACGAACCTAATATTTTTATTTAATAAAGATTACATATATTTAGGGTTTTATTTGTAAATATATTTATTTTTAGACTAATGTAACAGATTTAAAAAATAAATATTACTATCCAAATATTGACTATTGCTCCAATTTTAGCCGAGCCATTTTCTGGCCTTGAAAATAAAATTAAAATCTTATAAGACAGAAGTGGTTATAACGTTGCTTTTGGCATTTTGGGTAGCCTGTATTAGGTATTAGGTGTAGTAATAGATAATAAACTCTCAAAAAGTTTGAAAACTGCAATTAATAATAAATTGGCGAAAAAATGGTCTGCGAATTTACATTTAAAACGGCTTTATAGTACATTTTCATTGTTTTTTTATATATTTTTTTAGGTTTTGTGACAGTAATAAAACGTTCGGCTAATATTTCTGCTATATATTATCATTATGAAATAATCTTTGAATATGTTGTCCGTGCGCCAGGAGTGCTTATTTTTATTTAAGACAAAGTTGTTTGTTACGTTTAAACGTACAGTTTGTAATTGTAATTATACATAAAGTCTTCTTTCCGTGGGTGGTCTGAAGAATCAAATCGTCTCTGAAGCGAAGAGGGAAGCGGTGACTTTTGCGATCTTTGGTGGTCTGAAGGTGGGTCGGCCTCCTCTTGGTTGAAGTTCGTACAAACTCATTGAGTCGAAGATAGAGAGCTTTTAAAGTTCTAATATTGAAGTTCGAAGTAGATGTTTTAAATGTAAGACAAATGTTCATTAGTTGTCCGCGTGCCCGTATTTATGTAAATAGCTTCTCGCGAAGGAGATTATAGAGCCCGCTATTTTTGCTTCAACGGCCAATTATTGATCTAGGTATAAACGTTGGTACAGGGTACAACCTGTTGTAGTGTTTCAAACCGATTAAATCCGCTTAGGTGTTCAATGCTATTTTAATGCATTTTTGGCAGCAAGCACATTGGCACGTGTATTTCTCTGATTTACGAGCAAATCGTGCTCGACGGCATATACATAATAATAAAAGATTCTTACAATCGACTATTCCCTTTATTGTGAAAATACTTTTGTAAGTTGTCGGTATAACAAAAAAAAAAAGGAAACTTTACCTGCCGATGTTTATGACTTAATAGCGTAATTTTGGCTAGAAGCTTACTTAATCTTAGACGTTTGGGACGTGTCCTTGTATTATATATCACTTGCCAAGAATTGTATTCTTTGGGATTAGCTTTGTCGTATATGTTTATGATTTTTAAGCCTGTGCGTAACTTTGCCTAAAACCTTTTTGAATATTTGAGACTTTCTGATTTCATCCCTTTATTTTATATAAGGTATTTTTATTTTAAGGCGTGCTATTTTTGTTTAAATTTATATGTATCTGGTAGCTGCGCGTTTCTTTTATGCAAATGAATAAGAAGTCATTGTTTGGCTAGTGGCAATGTCATAGAATATCTTAACCAAGCATTTTTTTTCTAGAATATTTTATATCATATCAAATAGAGTATTGTACTTTTTCGTTAAAATAATTTTTTTTTAATACTTTCTATGTGTTTCTTTTATTAATTATAAATTGTTATTTACATATACTGTTAGATGTATACGTCTATCTGCTTTAATATTTTTTTTTAAGTTGCAAGTTGCTAAAAAATATTTATAATAATAATCAACTTTAAATTTATAGAAAAAATAAGAATAAGTGAAAATGCTTGTCTTTTTTTACATACTTGATTACATCACAAATGCGATGAGCTACTCGTAAGCAAATAATTTTATTTTTTCTCTAATTTATGCTTTAAATCTCGAAACTATTTGCCAATAATTACAAATGATTTCAATGCAAATATTTTTCCATAAATTTATGTTCATTAAGAAGTTTTCAAAAATATTTCAATTATTCTTTTTCAATTTAACGAATCATGTTATGATAAAATATAATTAAATACCAGTAATTCATACTATAGTAGTCACTTTCCTCAGCACACGAGAAAATCAATTCTATTTACTTTAATTATAAAATCAATATGTAGTGATTTTCATACAATTAAAATGCTTGTTTTAATCTTATACCAAGTTTATTCCATCATGGTGCAGAAAATTAATTCGTACGAACAATATTCGTAAAACATTAATTATTTCGCTTCCATATTACGTGGTAACGCCTGTGAAAAGCTTTTGGTAATAAATATTTTATGTCAGTAACTGAAATTCATTCTAAATTCACTGTGAGCTTTCAACATATGCTACATTTATATTATAAAATTGTACGTACTTTGAATGGTTATATTGTATATGTGAGAATATTGTTATCCGGCAATCTTTTGGAAGATCTCGTTTCATAAATTTACTACGGAGATTTTTTATGTACCATAACTTACATTATATATGTATTATATATCTTCTTGTGTAATATTAAATTTGATATTAGGTATTAGTTGCGAAAATGTCAACAGAAAAGTATATGTATAAATATGTATTGTTTATTAATATAAATTCGATTGATTTGATGTCGTACATAAAAAAAAATCAAACACTTAAATAAATATTAAACATTTATTAAATCATGTAAAACATTCAATCATAATATTAAAAATATACATATATAAATTTACACAGGATTAATTAAATGTATGATACAATATATGGTCAAATTTATAACGAATAACACTGAAGGTCCCAACAATAGATATAAATATAATAAGGGAGCAACAAAAACGTATATTTTTTCGCCGGGCTCGTAGCGAAAAATTAACGTTTTTACTACTTTTATAACTAGGATTACATTTATGACAATAATATATTTTTATTTTAAAAGCTGTAATCTTATTATTAAATCACATAAATTATATTATATTTTACTGATAAAATAATATAATACTAATTTATTTCTATATACATATTTCATTGCATTACAAATATCAGTGTTGATTTTTATTAATAATATTATAGACTATTTGTAATTAATATTTTTTTAAACGCACACACATTTAACGATTATTATATTTAAATTAATAACATTTTTCAAGATTTTAACAGGTATAAAATATTTTTTATATAAAATTTTAAAGTCTTTTACTTTTTTCTTCAACCAAAAATGGCCAGTTCGGCTCACAACACATCAGTACAGACACCGTTCGTTCGTTCGTTATTGGTTCGGGTGGTTTTCGTTGGTTGAGGATTTTGGGCAGAAATCGGTGGAGGTCCACAGCAAGCTGCCCTTCTAAATGCCCTTCGGAAATGAGAGCTCAGAAAGGCATAAAGCAAGGGATTTATACAGCTGTTGGTGTAAGCCAATATGTGGGCTATGATTTGAACGGTCACGGTGATGTTGGATATCTCGTATAGGTTGAGGCTTTTCAGCAGCAAGATTACCTGTGAAAAAAAAATATGTATAAGAATTTTTGACGTATAAATTTTAACGACGTTGGTATATTGGATGCTGTAAAATTTGCGACATTAGTACTTTGTATTGTCGTTGTACCGCACGCAAGCTATTAAGTTTTTTAAATTACACAGTGATATACTATGTTAGGAGAGTTAGGAATTTATTATACTTTAATGTCAAATATGATAAGCTTATTGATTTTATAAATTTATTCTAGCTAAAATAAAATCTGCGTCAGTTAGTGTCTATGAAATGACGCAAAATCAACATTAAATATTTATATTGTATGGAAGTAGAATCATTAGTATCCACAAAAAGAAAGTGCTTTGTTATTTTTCAGGAGTGGTATTTTAACCTTTAAATTTATTGCGTAGCTTAAAAAATACCATTAAAATTAATTTAATTTATAATGTACGACCAGAGACGTCTTTAGGCAGAGACGAGCAGAACCACGTTATTAATAATGATACATTATACATGTCGTTTGTATCTTATAGAAATAATAATATGCGTAATATGTTACTTTTTTAAAAAGAAAATATATGATAATGCTAGTTTAGATTGCGATCAAAATATAAAATATTAAAGCAGCGCTGAAAAAAGAAAGAAAGTAGAAGAGATTTTTTGATACTGTGAATAACAAAAATGAAACTTAAAATTATGATTCTGAAAGATATAATTTTACTGCTTCTTAAATAATATATCTTTGTTTCGCTTTCACCGTCAATATTGTTCTGTTACCGCTTAAAAATATTTTGTTGGAGATAATTTAGAAAGTGTACTACAAGATATTTTCGTCTTTAAGATGACCCTGAAAAATTAACAGTGAATATTTTTAATATTATGAGAATGTTTATTGTTAGGAATAATCTTAATCAAATTAGGAATTTTAACTTCCATGCCAACGATTATGGCAAAATATTATTAAAATCATTATACGCGAGATAAAAAATAAATAGTAACATTTTTTATTGAAATTGCTTACTAAAATATATTCAAAATAAAAATATATAAAGTATTTGTAATTCTGTTACACATTTTGTGGTCAAATGCTAAAAATAACACTATCATACGTGATTAAAACAATTATAACAGAAAATAATATAATAAATTAAATTACATTTTAAATATATATAATATGTACATGGTTTAATGCAAAAAAAGTAGCCGTTTTAAAAAACACAAGGTTTTAACACCATTCCTAGTTTATAAAGATGTATTATAATGTGTGATTGATCAGAATTCAACCTTTCTATTAATTCTTTTGAGGTCAGTAAAGGGTCTGCATCAATCATTGCTTTTAGTTGTGCGTAATCAACGTGTATGGGATATCCAGGATGGGGCTCGAGTTTTTACTATATATTTTTGTTGTTGTTGAATACGTATAAGGTATTTTCTTTGAGCTAAAGTTTCTCATTATTAGAGAATTTTCAATAGCAAATATGTACAACCTAGCTTGATTTTAATTATTTAAAACGATATTTATCTGAGAGATTAGAAAAATTATAATAAACCTAGTGTGTGATGATTGATCGAAATTATAATTATATAATATTCACTAATTCCAATTTCCGACACGATAAAAATGAAAAAACACAAAGGTCCGTATAGGTATCTGCACATACTTATATTCGCGGTAGTTGCATTACTTCCTTTTCTAAATTCATGTAACATACATTGTCAGATATGATTTTTAAACTAAGCCATAAATAATTTTGCATTGAGAGTTGTCACACTAGTTAAAACAGGGCAAATTGTTTTTTAAGTCAATGCCAAAAAATATGTTTTAAGCAAAAGATAATGTTTTAATGGCATCTAAAATAAATAACTAGTTTTGTATAAAATTAAATATATATGTATATATAATTGTGTTATAAAGTAAAATAAATTAGTTCTACTACAATAACATTTCTTTTTATGTTTCCACAATGCAAGAAAAACTAGCAATTACTTATTTGTATTTTAAAGATTATGTAACAACGTATAGTTGTAATAATAAAAACCAGTATCATAATACAAAACCTTGCATTTTTTATTCAGTCAGATTTTGAACGAAATGTAATAAAATGTATCTAATATATAATTGTTCTAAGCCGTCGCTTCCTCTTCCGGACGCGCGCGCTTTAAAATAAAACATTATATGCTCAATCTTCTGTGTATTATAATAATACACGTAAACAAAGGAAATATATTTCATTTTAATAATATTATAATAATAAAAATAAAAATTGAATTTGCTTTGATTGAGTTTCGAGCCGCCGGTAATGCGTTCTATTGTTTCGACCAATGAAAAATAAGCATTCAAATATAAAACAAAATGGCCGATAGTAACGTAACAACAGTTTTAAATAATTATTATTTATAAATACAATTTTGCTACGCGACAATAATTTTCATTAATCGTCATTTTACTGAATATAAATAATCGGATTGCAAATTAACTAGGTATGTTATAATTATGAAAACGAAATATATACATAATGTGTTGAGGATTAAAAGAATACATTGATTAAACTAGATAAACAATCATAAAACAATCTTCGTAATGAAATCTTCAAATTTTGAATTTCCGGCGACGGGCTTCAAAGGCGAAAAGTGAGTTTTTCCTATTATAATATATAAACATTATCATTGCGTCTAATTTAATGCATATATTCGTTAGATTTGGCTGAATTTAATTACTGGAATTAAACGTGAACATGTAATAAATACTTAGTATGTATGAAGATTGAGGTTAATGTCGATTAAACCGTATAAATACTCATAAAACGTATTTTTTTAAATATTGATTTTTTGGGATACTATCTTTTACGACGATCACGTGACTCAGTATAACGAAATATTTTGATTCGAATTTATGAATGACGTTACAACTTGACACAATATTTCTCCGAATTCAGTTCGTCCTTGACTTGGCGTGTGACAGATGAGTTTCGCTGACCCTCAAACTTTTTTTATAAGACATTTTTATTGTGTTTCATACAGTATTCTTAAAAACTGCCAAAAAACGATCTGTCAACCTTATAAGAGGTTATTTTGGTACTGTAGTAATATGGTAATTAAAAATAAAATAAAAATATATCATCTTCCTAGCATTATATATAACGAATTTTCAGTATACCGAAATATATTCATTGGTTCTGTGAGCTTCGCTATATTGAGATTTTACTGTACAATGTTTAATTTATTATTATCTAGCTAAGTTTTAAACCTATTCATAAATGATATACAATATTTAGATTTATCATTAAATTTTAAATCTAACGTTAAATAATATAAAATGTTTTCTTCTGGAAATATTTAGTCAAGTTGTAAACCTACTTTAAAATTAATTGAAAACATTAAGTAGTTTTTTATAAATTAAACCATTTTGACTATCATTTAAAATTCTAAATAATAATGTCTTATTTGAACCATTAAATTTTATAATATATTTTAAAAAATCAGAACGAAGCAAAAATAATATTTAAAACCCAAAAAGTTGAGGGTCCGGTATTCGCACACTCGCTAGTTAGCTCGCTAGGTACCGACAATTAGTATATGTAACTGACTAACTGTGTTATAAAGTCTAATAAATTAGGTCTACTACAATAATATTTTTTTTCTTTCGTAATTACCTTTGTTTTAAAATTATATTGTCACTATGAAAGAGAATCACAAATTTAGTTATATGTCCCTAATTACATATAACAACCTTCATTAATTATTCTATAGCTGTATAAATATTTTAATCGAGAACATTTTCTAAAACAAACGCCTTATAATTAGCGAAGAAAAAAAAACGAGCTAATGAAATATTCACAGAATAAATTTAGTATAAAAACAATCCATTAGGAAGCATTATCTTTTTATGAGTGAAAGAAATATATCTATTTTGAGGTGAAATATTTATAAAAAAAAATCTTTTATATTTCAATCCGATCAGGGGGTAAATGATTTAACTTCAAAGTCTTAATATTCGAAGCACCAATAGTGTTTCGGATTAATAAGTTCGTGTTATGAGGGTACATTCATCGTGTCCCTTTTCCGTTAAAGTCACTTTGTCTATGTAGTTCGTCCGTAAAACCCTCCATTATGAGGGTTCTAATACATGAACTACAAATAGATTTACGGATTAGAATCCGATACGTCGACAATTAACTGGATTAGCAAAACAGTCTTCGATAATATTCTTCCTCCTTGTCGACGTGTTCAGATGATTAGATATATTTGTTGTCAGATCTCATAAGAAAGTCTATCAAATATAGCTACGATAAACCAACATAAATCTTGATGGAATATTGTAAATATTTACTTTAGGGTAACATAACATGTTTACATACATATGATATTGTATTTGCAGTACATAACCGTGATCTTAATTGATTTAACGAAGAGATATCAAACTGCAGATACTCCCACCCTAATAGATTTAGTCTTGGTCGCAATTTAATTACTTGTACCAATTTAGTGACTTGTACTATGACTTGTTTAGTAAAACCTGTAATAATATTTATATAATTCGTCGTGCACAACTATATGTATACGAACATGTATCTGAAAATATACAGGTTGATCTATTATTAGTTTTATTGTATTTATAACACTTCGAATTCCTGCAATTTATTCATTGAAAATTTCTCTTAGTTTGCTGGTTATATCCGAATCCAGTTTGCTGGATATATAACCTAATAGCTCGAAATTAGGCAATCACCAAAGACCGAAACCCTAAGAGCCAGCATGTGTATATATTTGACAAAAAAAATATTGACAATCATATGGCGATTTAAGACAAAAAGCTAGGATTCTAATGTATCATAATTCACACTAAGCTTTGGGAAGTTTTGGAAAGGATACATTTTTAATTTCTCTAAAATGTTACTTTATGATGTTTAATTTATGATGAATTTAGAAAAGATTTAGTTGTCTTTATATATTGTAATGTATATATTAATATGTAATTAAAATGCAAAGAAGACTTGTAAAAATTAAATTTAGACAATTTATTGTTTTTATGTGCACAACTTTTCTGTATTTATAATATGAATCATGTAAAATATTATAGAAAAAATTCTTTGTAATTTAAATGTATGTACATACATATGTATCTAAGTCTTCAGTTTATATATAATATTATCAATATTTCCTATTTTTTTTATTTTAATTGATTTGTTATATTATATGTTCATTTTTAAGTGTACTTATTAGTCGATTAACTTGTATAATAAACGTGATGATACTATCTAATTAGATTGCTTATCCGTTAAATATTTTAGTAAATTAATTAAAACCACACGAGCATAGATTTATAAAATTTACATTACAAAAAGTTAAAAAATTTTTTTTTTTTTTGCAAGACATTAATTGTATATACAATTTAAGTACAAAAAAGATGTAATGATAATTTTAGATTCTTTATTTTTTTTATTTTTGAATATAAAATCCTTATCCGATTATCTTATATATAGCATATATAAGATTAATCATATTGTTATATGTATATACATACATATATACTTTCATATCTAAGATTTCACACGCGTCTTTATCGTACGTGACAAATCTGGATATGGATGTCTAGTGGGTTTGCTTATTTCTACGTTCGTGTTATGTGGTGTCGATTTTTCAAGATTTATTCAATTGATCTCGCAGACGTTTTGGCGTAAATGTATTTCGTTCTTTGAGATTTATGTTGGACATAAAACATCCCTATATGTGATTTTTATATGCATCAGATGTGAATCCTTTCTTAGGAAGGTACGTGCAAAAAACAACACGTATATATCTTCCTATAAGGTATATAATGTAAACCTCTTTTACGATTGTTATTCGGCTTATTTTATCGGTATCATATATTTAATTTTATTTAATTATTTAAATTTATATATTTTTATTGTCCTACCCCACGATTTCATGTTGAGCTTTAATAAAGGTTTATTTTAAGCACAATTTGTTCCAGTTCAACTTTTATGATGAAGACATGTTCAACAAGTTTGACAACACACACAAAAATGTGTTTCAATCAATCGAAAGTGTATGTATGTATATATGTATTAGAAAGCGGCTCGAAATCGCTTTTTTCTTTCTTCTTTCGGTGAAGCCGAAAATATTTACCCTTATGGGATATTTTTGTTATTCGTTATTGATTTGCTTACAAAAGTTATTCATATTCCTGCTTCTTGCAGCTTAAAAAATAGAAGATAAACTTCGTTATTATTATTATTGCACAATGAAAAAGTTTTATGATATACACTATACATAATGTATATTGCTGATCGTGTAGATATAATATTATTATTAAATTAGATAGGATTTTATAGGGCAGATGACGTATCTACCCGATTTGCTTACGCCCAGTGAATGACAGGGTGTTTCGACATAAATTTATACTCTGGCACATGAAAGTGGAAAACTTGTGACAGGAACTTTTTGATGTTTGTCCTACATAAAGACATTATCTTGGACGAGCAAGGGTGTCGCTCACTGTGCCGAAAGTAGAGCTTGTCAAAGCCTTAATCTTTCAAGATTTGACGGAATGAATGGGATCGAAATAACTCTTTTTATTAGAGGATTTTCATAGTTAAAGCAAAAATTTAATATAAAATATAGAATGATGAATAAACAAAGGCTTCATATATAATATTAAAAAATAACTTCTATTTGACGTTTATAACATAAACATAAATTATAATAAATAACATAAAATTTAGATATAAATGTTAATCGTACATTACTAAATGCAAATTTTAAATATTTTATCAAATAATAATGTTTGTTTTAGAGAATCAAAGCTAAGTTTTAAATTATCACAATATTGTCAGTGGTTCAAATCTAAAATAAGCCTGTATATAAAATAAAATTAAGCGAAACATAGAATTTTAACTCTCGTATTTTAATTTACAATTATGCTTTGGAATTTAGATTACATATATGACTCTGTTAAACGTTAAAATTATGGTATATATATAAAAATTATGTGCTTTATATATTTTGATAAATTGATTATTTAAGAACCAGATTTTTTTTCCAAAATATAAATAATACACTTTTATTTTAAATGTCATTAAATATGCTATGAAAAAATATCAAAAGAATACGTTGATATTCAAGAGATCATATTTAGTTAAAATATTTTAATAAAATGTTAAAAATATTAGAAAAAAATAATATATAATAAGTTAATTTAAATCTGGGTTATGATTATATTTTTTTACAGTATAAAAAGTATTTTTTTTGGTTTAAAAATAGCTTAAAATATTTTTTGTTATTCTAGTAGAATATAATATTTTATTTCAAATTTGCTTTATGTGGTCCATCGTTTTAAGTTTAGTAAGATGCAAGGCTCCTTTAACTTTCCACTAATAGAGAACAGTTATATATCGATTTAAATATTCGTAAGGCATTTAAATTAAAGGCTTGAAGCAGCTACATGTCACTAAATATAATATTCTTCTTTTTACATTTCTGATTTTTTACCTAATCATGTAATTTTTCAAAAAATTCAGTGTCTTATCTGAAAGATCATTGTGATTCAAATAATGATTTATTGATTTATCTGAACCAAGTGGAGCTACTACTCTTCACGAAAACCTGGTCAAGCTACGACGTCTAAACTCCAGTTCAGAGCTCAACCCAATTTTCGGAGGAGAGGCTGGGTTCTTAAGACGTAGACAAGGTCTACTAGAACTATTTCTGTACATTCAAATTTCGTGGATTATAATAAAAATTTATAAATAAATAACTTTGCCTCATATACAAATAAGCTAGGACGTTTTAACGTTTTTTTTTGTAATTTAATCGTTTATAATATGCAATAAAAAATAATAATTTTATATTAGTACACAACAAATTTTACATTTAAATTGTTAGCTTTATTTATATTTAAAAATAATTCTAACCGCTGTAATCTAATAAAGGTAAAGTTGACTACCGTAAGACAAATCAAATAAAAATACAGTATAATACAGATCTTTTTAATTAATAAAAATTATTAAAAAATACCCAATTAGACTCTATTACCATATTAAATACCAAAAAGCAGTGCTCATTGATTCCACGTAATTTAAATTTTAAATTACTATCGATTTTTCTAAAATTTTAAAATGTCAAGATATCTTAAATGTGCCTTTTACTAATAAAGTTTCCTAATCATTGTGGTATTTTACTATTGTTAGTGACAATATGATGTTGTTTATTTCCTAACATGTTATTTTCGATATATTCGATTATAAAATTTATGGCTGAATGGTCCGACATTTAATATTGCAATATTTGATATCGCGAAAAATTAAATTACACTATCATTGTTTCATCACGTTTTCATTAAAATTTTCATACCGATTAAACATTATAATTAAATTTCACCAATCCATTTAGCATTCATTTCCGTATGGATAGTAAAAAATAAACTAGGTCAATATAAATTTCATGTGAGCTTACCAAATGAGCTTTTGAAAAAAATACAATTTATCAAATATATTTTAAGCAAATATTAATAGCTATGCATATTTTTGAAATTAACAAAAATATTATCATTAAGAAATAATAAATAATCAGGATTGGTGATTATTAAATTTATTAATAAATAAAACCGTAAATATAGCATGTTATTATGATACATAAAAAAACTCAGGATTGGATATACCCGAGTCTTAATATAGTATTTCAATATGTGTATATATATGTTATACACATACGTTTATAGAAATGTATTGTCATTGCAACTCATTCATCATATTTTGAAAGACATTATATGCTTAAACGAGTAAAGTAGCATGCTTCACAATATATTTATAGAAATTATAATACATATATTTATATCAATCTCCGGTTATATGTTTAGTCCCGTTTTTAAAAAGCGATTTATATTGTAATTTTACTTCCATTTTATAACCGAAAACATATGTGTCATTTTCGTTTGAATCCGAATTCATAACAAGGAAAAAAGGTTATGGCATTTATTATTCATGGTGGCACGCAACTTTTGACAATTTAACAACAACAAAATATTATGAAGCACATAATTTGTATTATTGCAACGATTCCAATTAATTTTCACATTCTCTCCGCGAACATAACTCGACGACATGTCAACAAATTCTTGTATTAAGTTATACACGATAGGAGCTAAATTATTTGGTTAAGCAATGGAGCTAAAATTATGAAATATATAATAGAGATATTAACATATAATATAATATAAAGATAATGTTTCAACTATAAAATATACAAAAAGATTTTTTTTCGCGATGGAATTTCGTTATTATACTTTTTTAAGTATAATAACGAATTTTTAAAATTTTTTAGCAATAACTCCCAAAATATTTTTATTTCTTAGTGAAATAAACTTTTAACCACAGTATGAAATACCAGTGTTATATCAATAGAAACACTACGAGTATTCTCTACGTGATTTTTATGTTTACTTGAAAATATCACAGCTTATGGAAAAAACTGTTGTTAGTTTGTATGTAGTCAGTAATGAATTTTTAAAACTAGCTTATAAGGTTTGAAAGTATATACTTTAAGAGTGGTGTGATCTTTGAATCTGATAGAGTTGTATGATAATAGTTTATTTTCAAAAATACATAATTTAGCAAAATGTGTACAGAAAATATAGATGTCATTATCGAGTAGTGGAGTTAAATTGGAAAGTCTTGAAAGTTCGTGAAATGGTTGTTTTCCAAGAGGAAGTGATTATGGTCCTGAAAAATGATTTTTTTGCTGTCCGACACACAGGAATTTTAATCTCAAGTTTTTATTTCATAAATAAATAAAAAATATTTTGCAGTTAATTGCAAAATATTAAGTATTAAAAAAAAATATTCTCACTATTTTCTTGGTTAAATTCCATTCAATGCAGCTGGTCCTTTACTAAATTACCAACAGATTTAACTTTTTTGAACCTCAGCAACATCATTTCAAAAACTCAAACAATGTACTGATTTGTGTCATTCATTCTTTTTTTTTCAGTTTCGTTGATAGTTTGTACGAATATTGTTTCTTTGGGATGTTCTGAACAGCATTTATAAGTAAATAATTTTAAATAATATATAAATTGAAATTTTGTAGTTTTTCAGTATATAATGGAAATCTCTCACAAGTCTTGAATCATTTAATACTTTTTTGTATAAGGAACCCTCTTGTGTAATTATTGTTCTGTCAAAATTTCGTGTATAGGGTTCACTACAAGTGGAATAAAAAACAGTTTCATAAGGTCGAAGCTAGTACTAAAACATCTATAGTGTACTTGTTCATCAAAAAAAATGTAAAATCAGATAATAATCTCCAATGAATTTTAAATTAATAAATAGCTTGCTTGACTACAAAGAGTACATTTATCATCAAATCTATATCTCATAGAGGCTATAAATTGGCACAAATCTATTGGATATAATAATACTAATTATACAATTTTATAGTAATAATATATTAATATTCATTAGACCTTACATGAACTAACTATTACTTCTTTCAGTCACTGGACCAATCAAAACCACCGAACCACAAAATATTAAATTCTCATAAATCTATTTGCGATTTCATCAGACTGTGATACCGCATAATAATATTATTTTTGGACCATAATAATAGTTCAAAATATAATTAAATTAACCGAGTATGATAATAATTATTACTCTAAATATATTTATTCAATAAACAGAATATATTTCATAGCATTTAATAAATACATTTTGTAGATTAATATGGATACGATCAATAAAACTACGTAGTATATGAATTAGTGTTTTTTACATATTTTTTAGCGTGAGTATTATAAATCATTTTCTTATCTGTAATTTTTTATGTACATAAAAAAACTAAGGTACTATACATATTATATATATTTTTGAGAAAAATTGGCACATATCCAATATCTCTTGAGCGATTGTGTATAGGTAACTTTGTTACAAAAAAAGTTTATACGAATTTTCTCAATGTATATTAAGTGATGGATGTCCTTTATCTTTGTTATTTTATACTATGTTTTTGTCAAAAAATCGCATCACATAGAACATCTATCCAATATGAAATATTTATGTGACAGATAGTATTTATAAACTATTCAGATAACTACAGAATTATATATTATTCAATCACAAAATCAAACTTTTCAATAGTAAGACATGAAAAAATCTATAACTAACGGTAATGGGATAAAAAAGTAATCTTGTTAAGTGCTTTTAAACTTGTTCGTAATATTGTTTACTAAGTTATATTATTTGTCTTTTATATATATATGTAATGTGTATAAATATAAAATATTTTAATATATTAGTTTATAAACAGCTTTGAAACGCTTAAAATGACCAAATCGTGTTTAAGATAAATGCAGATTAAGGCATGAACATTTTGTGTATATTTTTTTTCTCAGAGGTTTAATAAAAATATTGACGTGCTTCTCCCCATGTTATTCGTTCAGGTCACGTCATTCTAAAGTGAGAAGAATACGAGAGTTTACGAAAACGTTTGCGAAATATGAAATGAGAATGATAACATGAAAAATGAACTGGAACATTTTTTTTTCTTGGAAAGTACGTCACGTGTCGCCAGTGCATTTGTGAGTTCGTAGAAGTGTTTATGAATATAACATATTAATAATATTTAGATTAAAATTTGTATAAAAATTATACTTTGCTATATTCTAATTATCTGTTAATTATGTTTTATGTAATCATTATTAAAATAAAATTTTAATCATGATTAAATAAAGTCAGTTTTTAAAAACTGATTAAACCTAGATATTATTGTATAACACATATGTTTATTCAAAAAATAAAATTGTTGAAAATAAACATCAAAATTAATATTCTAAGATTTAGAGCATGTACCTACTAACTACTCTTTCCGAGATAGCTTGTGAATCTTTCAGATAAATTTACATAAATTGTTCAAATATAATTATGTAAATCTATTTATATATGTAAATATTTTGAAATTAACTTTAAGACATATTGTAATTCGTTTTATATTAATAAATATGTTTATTACACCATAAAATATTTATTTATTTAAATTTTATATATACTATTCATATAATTATTTATTCTAAACCGTTTTGAAGCTTTAAATTTAAATAAAAACAAACATTATAGCACAGCAAAGTATTTTTATTTGTCTAATTACATAATTTTAACTAAAAACATATTTATATAATACAACTGAGTTATCTGGGGGTCAACTACTCTTTCCATTATATAATTAAATCGCGTCAAAGGTCAAAAAGTTTATTTTTATCGCGTATAAACTAAAACTGCTTCACCAGACCATTTAAAAACATCTTTCTCTAAATAATATTTATAGTAATAATAAAAAAAAAAATTGTAAAACAATTTATCACTCAGAAAATCGCCTTTTTTGCGAAAAATAAATCTTATAAAAAATTGTGGAACTGGCTATCTGGTTACAATTTATTTTTTTAAAACAATTGAGATTTGGTAAGCGCCCGACAATATTGGATTAAAAATAAATGAAATAGCTATATATTATATATGCCTAAAAAATAGTATTTGTCACTGATTAATTATAAGATATATTTATTTTTAAATCTGATAACTCTTTGCACTTTCTTTAAAGGTTTTAATTAATATTGAATTTTTTATTAGACTAGACTATATATGCAAATATTCCCTTATTTGAATTGCTTCAGAAGAACTATCAATATGGATACAATATATATAATACATCATACATTTGATACACTAACAAATGTATACCTAATGTACATATATATTTATTCGAATAAACTTTACTATCTGAGAATATGTGCGGACTTGTTACAATATTGAAACTATCATGAAAATTATTCAGATCCATTGTTTGCTTTAACAGGTTCAAAGCGAAATTTATTATCGTATATTTGTCTTTGTGCAAAATTAATACGATAATTTATGAGATGTGCGTAATTTTATGTTAAATTATATTTGTTATGATTAATTATTGCTTATCAATAATTAATCACAAATTTAATATAAATTAATTCATATGTAAAATTACTTGTTAAAACAGCAATATATTTGGAAAAATTTAAATAAGTTAAATAAGTGATGTAATTATAATTACTTAGATATACATAGGTATTAATGTTTATTTAAATAATTTAATATAATATAGATAATTTAAATGACAGAATAGCGTAGTCCGTAACGTGAGACTAATAAAAGAGGTTGCGGGTTCGCGCGCCGGCAGCGGCACTAAAATTTTTATTTAAAATAAATGTGTTAATATAAAAACACTGGCCCCAGCTGCAGTGTGATCTATTGGTTATAAATTATATTACACATAACAATTTTTAATTATTAATAAAGATCGCTGATTCCGAGACTTTCAGTCTGGTGGTTAATCCTTACTTGTAGGTATTCATTATATCTGATTAATTTACTCAGTTGTAACGCATTGGGCTTACGCCTGTAAAGGTTACAACAAAAGATTTATTAAAAATAAATAAAATAAATTAATAATTTATTTATTGTAAATCTTCCGTTGCCACATGACAGTCGTTAGTTAAATGCATTACAATAAAATAAAACCAATCAATAAATACTAAGAAAGTAGTGAGATACTAGACTAAAATTATGATCTGTAAAGCAGGGACATATATATTTATTTATTTATTTATTTATTCAAAATGAATTAAGAACATTATTATATAACAATACTCAAAAAAACAATATAGAATAAATATATTACAAGTAAAATAAACGATAAATATATTGCAAGTAAAAATAATACACAAAATATATAATATAGTAAGAAAAGAAAAAAGTATAAAGTAATAAAATTAAATTATAAAATCCGGACCAGTTCCCTGTATTAAGGAGCCGGATGGCAACAGCCATAAGCGATTGGCCAGTGCGGACGTCCTGGCTTAAATGGACATTGAAAGAGGACGCAATTGTGATTCTGAAGACGTTACGAAACCCAAAACTAAAATTCCTTAAAAATAGTTTAATTATCGACAGCATCATTTAGTAGTTTATAAAAATGTATAGTGGTATACAACTTTCTGCGAGAACTCAGTGAATCGTATCCCAACGTACCTAAAAGTAAGGCGCTGGAATACAAGAACCGTAAGTCTATAGTTCTTTATGTACAATTTGTCACTATTTTTATGAATATTGACTTTTGAACTTTTGAAAAAATTAGGAAATGCTGACATTTTGGAATCCAGATAAAAGTAAAGTTTAGTGGACAAACGAGATTGACTTCGCAACTACTTAAAATGAAATAGGGAAACAAATTTATGTAATATATTTTATTAATTATAAACTAATATTAAATCTTTAGATTATTATATATCACCATGTACGACCTATTATTATAATATTTTTAATTATTTATCACCATATTTATTCGTAAATCTACGACAATTTAATTTGTGATGAATAATCAGAAATATAATTATTTATTAATTACTAATTCTTCTCTTCCATATATAATATTAAAAAAACACTAAGGTTCATACGGGATTCAAACAAAGGTCTTTCAGATATTATTCAACTAACTATATTATCTATCGTGCTGGTGAACAGATAATTGATATTAGTTTTAATACATATAAATATAAGGATATAAGAAACATAAAAATGTAATACATAGAAGAAATATATGGTAAATAAATATAGCAGGGCTGTAAAACCTGGTGCTTCGTTATCTTAAGAAATCGTTATTCGTTATTTTAATTTTTTTTAAAATGATACAAGTAAAAAAAGAATCATTATTTTTTACATATTGAGACATATCATTTTTTTCTGGCACGTGAAATTATTGTGAAAAAATTTAATTTACTGCGCAATGTTCTTGTAACTTTTATATATATTAAATATATACATATTTTAAGAATAAAAGTATATCTTGATTTACAAATTAAAAAGTATATTTGTTTTCTTGGAAATTTTGTTGAATTGCTTTTAAAATATGAATTTGTATGAATGCCAATATAAAAAATAACAAACAAATTTATTTCAACGAGCATAATTTTTCTTTTATGTATTAAAATTAATGTTTAAACTAAGCTGCTGGTAATTTCAGTAAGAAAAGTAAATGTAAATTTAATGTTGTTTTGAATGATATTATTGTGGATTATGATAATATTTTTAAAGCACTTAAACATTCAAAATATGTATGTATAATAAATAGCGGGAAATAAATTGTCATATATAAATTTTATTTTGTTTTCGTATATATGGTAATTTTTAATATCAATTTTTAATTACCTGTATTTCAAGAAATTATGAATTTTGTAGAATTTTTTTTATAAAATGAAATAAACATGCATTATATACTGTCAAATTCAAATTTATATGTTATCGAATGTTAAACAGCTCAACATAATTCTGTGGAAACGCAATAGGTGTAAGTCATATCCGAGCGCTTCTAAGATAAACTTTCGTGGATATTCAAAAGGAAAATATTCATATATCAAATATAAAAAGCTCAGGGATTTTCTCTATATCTGTTTCTATACATTGCATTGCTTATAAGCATAGCATAGGATTAAGTATTCTGATTTATCAAGAAATGAAAATTTTTATTCCTACTTCTCGATTTTTTCGAAAAATATTGCTATTTAAAAAAATGATGAAATATATAGTGTGTGATTATAATATTACAGTAGATATCTTTTTATTAATAATAAAAAGAGAAACTAGTGATTGTTTAGAATAACAAACTTGATGAAAAGCATTAATTTTGCCAATTTTCTCTTTTTTTTATCTGATTATTGATGTAGTAATTAGATCACAAAAGCAATGATAAAGCCAATTAGAGAAGTTGAGAAAATCATTAGCAATTTTTGCAATACTTCTGACCTATATTAAAAGCTTTTAAGAAAGCATGAATATTTTTAAACATCTTGCTCGTTTAATTAACAAAAATATATTATATAATATTCGTACTCGGCCGACATTCACGAATGTGTAGTTGTCTAAAATAAATGAAAAACAGTCGGGCGGGCCATATACCTGCCCTATAACTGTACGAATTCATTGCAAGTCAAGTCGATAATTATTTGTCAATTTAATGAAACATTATAGAACAAATTTAATGATAAATTCAAAATCAGCGTTTCATTTTAGTACAAAATATATGTATATCGTATGTATGGGGACGGGGAGCCATATTTTCGTATGTACATAATAATTAATAAATATTAATGTTTGCATTGGCTAATCATTTTAATTGTCATTACGCTCTGGCACATTGAATACAAATTTTACCGGCTTTATAAATTTCTCACAATTTACTTATATTTTGTATACCTAATTCCTAAAATATATATTACTTGATTTTCTCCAAGTATTTTTGCACTCTTATGACGTGCTTTATTTTTTCAAGCGCTCATATGACTGTCTGTGCATTTGACGTACGCTATTTTGTTACAGCGCTACTTTGGTAACCGTATAATGCAGCGCTCATATGACGGCGCTCATTTGACGCACGCTCTTTTGACCGCCGCCGCCAGGAGCGTACGGTGAGATACATTCTTTTTCTCTCGCTCGCATGTTAAGTCACGAGAGTGAGTGAGAAGTGGGCGTGCGGAACGTTCTAATATTTTTCATTTTGAGCATCATAAACAACGAATTGTCTACGATTTTAGTTATGAATTTAGCTTATTATGTCATTGAATAATATAGTATTATAATTTACTTTGAATTTCAATCTGCCTTAGATTATTAAATTACCTTAAAAACATATTTATAATTGTCATTAGTGCCTTGAACATGTCTTTATTTCATTTAAACGAAGTTAACCATTGCCAAAGGTCGGTTGTTTCTCGCTTATGTACCATGGGCTCCAAATTAATTTGCAGTAATTAACTGGATGGCGTAACCCCGAAATTCACCGAAATTGAGATTCCAGAATCAAAGCCTTCAAAGGCGTGTTGTATAGCATGGGAATACATCCAAGTGTCATGTTTGGAGTTAATCAAAACTTTGGATAATATATAATTCTCAGTCGATAAACAGAACATAAGAAATAATACATGGTATATAAATAAATAATAAATATCTGCGCTGTCAACTATTGATATATGCATTTAATTTAATTTAAAATTATAGTCTAAAATATAATAGTAATATAATTTATTTAATAAATGCACCTTTAAGAACAACGTATATTTTTCTTAACGCTAACTTTAAAAAGTCGCATCTCCTTATTACACACAGGAAGTTCAGTTTGTAAAAAAAATAATAATGATATACATATTTGATTTCGGCGTTCAACCATATTTGGTTACGACCAGAAATAATTGTCTCTATTTTAGGGTATGATTTATTTTAATTATTTCACAAAAAAACTGTATATCATCGTAAAAAAGGTGGAACCTGTTATTATTTTTTCTACTTTTTTTATTTTCTTTGTAAAAGTCTAAAATACTTCATCGTTTTTAATATCATACAGAATTCTGACTACTTATTTCTTACTAATATTTTGACATTGCCTTATGCATTAATTCTAATGGACCAAAGACATAGAGCTAAAAACTGTTACTAGTATCACGGTTTTTGCATTGTTCTTTTGCAGAAAATTGGGTAGAGGGAATGTTTAATAATTCAACAAAACGTAAACTGTTAGATTTAAATATTTCGTAATACTGCTATTGCGGTGAGATATGTCTAAAACCAATAGAGGACCATCACCACAAAAGCAGCTTCTCATAAATTCACTAGGTACTTAGATGCAGAATCACTATAGAACTTGGCATCCCTTGAATAAATATTTTTTTACATATACCTTATGTAAGGTAACATCTTCATAAATAATGTGTAGTTTTAAAAGCTTGAACTGTGTCTAATTAGGTACACCAAACGCCAGACCTCTAAAATGTTATTAGTTTATTTATTGACTGGAGTTGAAAATCAAATCTACTACTTTTATATTCATAATATAAAAACTTGTTTTGTCAGTCATGAGCAATTTAAAAAAGATAAATTTTACGGGATTATATAACAAAAAAATTGCGTAATTCTCATGGATACTTTTTCGAAACACATAGAGTAAAAAATTACTATAAGTGTTATTCGAAAAAGTATTTGTCTACAGATAAATACCTTACGAACAAATAAAATATATAATAAAATTCTCGAATAATCAGATTTAAGTCTAATCCTCAATCATACTCAAGTTTCAGTTATACCTAGTTCCAGCCGCGTTCGCAACTTTTCCCCAGCCTTGGCTTGATTTTCCTGAGACCCAACTTGATTTTTAAGAATGAGGGGGGATAAAAGATAATTTAAAATATTAGATTTTTAATCAAATATTGAGCAGTTTAAAATTTATAAGATTATATTAAAAGTACTTTTTTACTTCCATTCGCTTGCAGTTATAATTATTTTAATATATAAGTGTATAATTAGCCAAATGGGAGAAAGCAAAGACTCATGACGCATGAGTTAAAATAAAAAATAACGCCTATACTTGGAATTCTGAACTCGACACATTTAGTAAAAAAATTGATTTTTAACAGACAAACACTACTCAAACGTGTTCAAAGAAAAACCATACAAATACATTCAAACGAAATATTATTAATGCATAATAATGAAAAGCTTTAAAGTTTACCAAACATATCTTCGAACCAATCAGGTTTATTATATTGCTGGGTCAAATATAAATGTCACGCTTTTCCGTATCTGATCCCTGATTCGAATTCGTTATAAGAATTTCAAAGTGATTTCTGAACAATTGTTTCGTTACTGAGAAACCTTATGTGGAATACATTATAAGTGAAATATCTATACATATAAGATACTATATTCCGTCGGGAGGATTCTGTCGACACATATTAATGCAAATATGATCTATTTTCTGTATTTGGGTTTCCCTCAATAAAAAAATACCTTGTGTTTATCTGACCTAAGGCATTGTTTACGAAAGCTTGTATAATAATATTGGTACTTAATTAAAAGGCTGCCAACGTGCCATTACTCAACGTTATAATTTTCTTATAGCTACGCGTAATATTATATTTATATTATATTACGGAAATACTTAATTTAAAAAGGACGCGGTTTCACTTAATTTGGTAACTGCGACGCAAAAATGTGACAAACTGCTCCTAAAATAAACACACGTTTAGGCATATGCGGTTTTTGCCGTATATGTTCGAGAGTTATTTTTATTCGCTCTTCAAAACTCATATAGTTGCGTGCGTTTCATTTATTATTAGTCAAATAAAGCTCGAGGACTAACATCTTAATCACACTTGGCAATATCGAGTTTACGTGACTCTCTGTTGATTGTAGTTATGATATACAAATATACACAATATGGTTTGAGTTAGATGTGCTATTATATTTAATATGTTTAAAAATAATTTGTAAAGATACTCAAGTATTTAAAAAAAAACAGTTTTGATTTAAACTACAGTTTTATTTAAATTTAATTTCTTATTAGTACAACCATATCACAATGACAATGATTTATATATACAATGTAATACAAATATCTAACAGAAGATGAGCACTGGGAAAAAAATATATATAGAGCTTATTAGACCATAACATACGATTGTCTTTGTAAAGCACAACCAGAATATATGTATTACTCCTATATATACTTTTTCGAAACAAAGCGATAAATAAAATGGAGCTAGAAAAATTCTTCGCTCACAACTTTTCATCAACAATTTTCTAGTCACAATTATTTGAGCTACAATGAATTTATAAATTCTATACCGCAAAAAAATGTTTGACAAGTTAAAATTAACAAAATTAAAAATGTTGCTTTTATATGTATATATTGATAAAAATAGGGTTTAAATATTGTATTATATTTTATAATAAAGCTATGAATATAACAAAGTTAATATGACTTTTAAAAACACGAAATTGTACTAATAAAATAATTTAGACGCTACTAAAATAATGAAGTATATTTACATATATTTATTTATTCCCCATAAAAAAACACTAAATAATATACATACTCATACAGGGCTGCTTAACCAGCCGGTCGTGGCGTGATTTTAAATTGACCTTTACTTAATTTTTAAAGTCGATTTATTTTAACAAATATAACCTGAAAACATCTGTAACACAAGCAAAGTATTTGTTGTGCTGATTTGTTGCGCTTACTCCACGTCAGATTCTTAAAATACCACCATTCACCCGTGTATTGTGGTAGTTAACCAGTCGTTGACTGATTGCATATTTGTTCGTTGGTCGCTTATAGAGAAGACGCGACGTTATGTATTTAAAGCTGTTTATAAACTCCATATATTATTTTAGCGTGCGTAAATATGCAATACTCGAGTTGGCGTTTACGTACATACATATATTGATCCCACATATATTAGATCATTTATACCAGATGTTGAATTTTTTGTCATGTTTCTTCTAATAAACCTTTCGCTGCGAATCTGCATTTAATTGCAAGCTACCGCTGGGGGCAGATGGCTTACATAAATATAAAAAATACTTAGACATGTTTATTTTCTTTTATTAAGTAAAACGATGTGTTTATGTATAAAACTCAATTTTAATTTTAATTAGAAACAGCGTCGCGCACGAACATTAATTAAATTAATAAGCAAATATAACAAATAATTGTGAAAAGTAATTTAAAAAAATATTTTTAGTTAAGTCATAAGTTGAA
Source organism: Plectrocnemia conspersa (assembly GCF_051122295.1). Taxonomy (NCBI): domain Eukaryota; kingdom Metazoa; phylum Arthropoda; class Insecta; order Trichoptera; family Polycentropodidae; genus Plectrocnemia; species Plectrocnemia conspersa. The sequence continues at coordinate 12,779,621 of NW_028277176.1, forward strand.
CGAAAACAATGTAGACATAATATTACCACGTAGAGAGAAAACATAATTAAGATGTTTAATATAACAAGTTTAAATAAATAAAAAAAGACAAATTCTCGTAAGCAAATATTAAAAATTTCTCAGGAAAATAAAAGATTTGTCTAAGATAGCTAAACATTCATTTTTGAATAACTGAATATATACTTGATTTTTAATTAAGTGTTTTAAAACTGTAAAGCTGTATATTTGTATGGATATATAATATATATATATATATATATATATATATATATATATATATATATATATATATATATATATATATATATATATATATATATATATATATATATATATATATATATATATATATATATATATATATATATATATATATATAT